>NC_084637.1:21939107-21951607 GCF_033978795.1 Nerophis ophidion | reverse complement strand
TCACACACGCATACACACAAACATGTTGTTTCTACTTTGTGTGGACCAACACACACACATACATGTCTTTTCTACTTTGTGTGGACCATCACACATGCATACACACAACCATGTTGTTTCTACTTTGTGTGGACCAACACACACACATACATGTCTTTTCTACTTTGTGTGGATCATCACACACGGATACACACAAACATGTTGTTTCTACTTTGTGTGGACCAACACACATGCACGCACACAAACATGTCATTTTTACTTTGTGTGGACCAACACACACACATACATGTATTTTTGACTTTGTGTGGACCAACACACACGCATACACATAAACATGTCATTTTTACTTTGTGTGGACCAACACACATGCATGCACACAAACATGTCATTTTTACTTTGTGTGGACCAACACACACAGATACATGTCGTTTCTACTTTGTGTGGACCATCACACACGCATACACACAACCATGTTGTTTCTACTTTGTGTGGACCAACACACACACATACATGTCTTTTCTACTTTGTGTGGATAATCACACACACATTCACACAAACATGTTGTTTCTACTTTGTGTGGACCAACACACACAAATACACACAAACATGTCATTTTTACTTTGTGTGGACCAACACACACACATACATGTCTTTTCGACTTTGTGTGGACCAACACACACGCATACACATAAACATGTCATTTTTACATTGTGTGGACCAACACACATGCATGCACACAAACATGTCATTTTCACTTTGTGTGGACCAACACACACAGATACATGTCGTTTCTACTTTGTGTGGATCATCACACACGCATACACACAACCATGTTGTTTCTACTTTGTGTGGACCAACACACACACATACATGTCTTTTCTACTTTGTGTGGATCATCACACACACATTCACACAAACATGTTGTTTCTACTTTGTGTGGACCAACACACACAAATACACACAAACATGTCATTTTTACTTTGTGTGGACCAACACACACACATACATGTCTTTTCGACTTTGTGTGGACCAACACACACGCATACACATAAACATGTCATTTTTACTTTGTGTGGACCAACACACATGCATGCACACAAACATGTCATTTTTACTTTGTGTGGACCAACACACACAGATACATGTCGTTTCTACTTTGTGTGGACCAACACACACGCATACACATAAACATGTCATTTTTACATTGTGTGGACCAACACACATGCATGCACACAAACATGTCATTTTCACTTTGTGTGGACCAACACACATGCATGCACACAAACATGTCATTTTCACTTTGTGTGGACCAACACACACAGATACATGTCGTTTCTACTTTGTGTGGACCATCACACACGCATACACACAACCATGTTGTTTCTACTTTGTGTGGACCAACACACACACATACATGTCTTTCCTACTTTGTGTGGACCATCACACACGCATACACACAACCATGTTGTTTCTACTTTGTGTGGACCAACACACATCTACATGGCTTTCCTACTTTGTGTGGAAAACACTCGTCTTTGCAACTTTGGCCCCTTCTACACTAAGATTATCCAAGCTATATCCCACCTAACATTATCCTTGTCCACACACACACAATGCCACCGTTTAAGACCCCCTCCCCCTCCGTCCACCAGCGCAATGCGACCTAGTACGCATGTGCGAAAAAAAAACTGCGCGCGTCATAGTTACCTTTGACCTTGAAGTGTATCCTTACCCTGTGTTTCAAGGTAGCCTATTGCCATATTTCTCTTATCAGATTGTCTCACCATCAGCAGCTGTTAGACTACTGTAGTCAATCACACACACACACACACACACACACACACACACACACACACACACACACACACACACACACACACACACACACACACACATATTTAACAGAGTGAACAAAGCTGTCATGATGTAAAATGCCGCATTTTTGAGACCTTTGAAGAGCGCGAAAAAGCACCAAATTTTGCCAGCGCGTCCGGTCCGGCAAACAATTTGATATTTTGTGAGTCTCGAAACGGAAATGCCCAAATTGGCTCTCCAGCGCCCCCTTGAAAATAAAAATATATAAATAAAAACAATCAAAAAAAGATTCACGTATGGCTACGAAAATTGCGGGAAAAGTCAAATGCAGGGGTCACCAACGCGGTGCCCACGGGCCCCAGGTAGCCCGTAAGGACCAGATGAGTCGCCTGCTGGCCTGTTCTAAAAATAGCTCAGATAGCAGCACTTACCAGTGAGCTGCCTCTATTTTTTCAATGTTATTTATTTACTAGCAAGCTGGTCTCGCTTTGCTTGACATTTTTATTCTAAGAGAGACAAAACTCAAATAAAATTTGAAAATCTAAGAACATAGTTTAAAGACTTGGTCTTCACTTGTTTAAATAAATTCATTCATTTTTTCACTTTGCTTCTTATATCTTTCAAAAAGACAATTTTAGAGAAAAAAATACAACCTTAAAAATGATTTTAGGATTTTTAAACACGTATACATTTTTACCTTTTATATTCCTTCCTCTTCTTTCCTGACAATTTAAATCAATGTTCAAGTATTTTATTTCTTTTTTATTGTAAAGAATTATAAATACATTTGAATTTAATTCTTAATTTTACCTTCTGTTTTTTCGACGAAGAATATTTGTGAAATATTTCTTCAAACTTATTATGATTAAAATTAAAAAAAATTAATCCGGCAAATCTAGAAAATCTGTAGAATTAAATTTAAATCTTAATTCAAAGTCTTTTGAATTTTTTTTTTTTTTTTTAATTTTTGTTCTGGAAAATCTAGTCGAAATAATGATTTGTCTTTGTTAGAAATATAGCTTGGCCCAATTTGTTATATATTCTAACAAAGTGCAGATTGGATTTTAACCTATTTAAAACATGTAATCAAAATTCAAAAATTAATCTTACTCAGGAAAAAATACATTCTTTTTTTTATTTTTTCAAAAAGATTCGAATTAGCTAGTTTTTCTCTCAATTTTTTTCGGTTGAATTTTAAATTTTGAATAGTCGAAATTGAAGATAAACTATTTTTCAAAATTTTATTTTCATTTTTTTCGTGTTTTTTCCTCTTTTAAACCGTTCAATTCAGTGTTGTTTTTTATCATTTATTCTCTACAAAAAACCTTCCGTAAAAGGAAAAAAAATGTGTGACGGAATGACAGACAGAAAAACCAATATTTTTTATATATATATAGATTTATTAATTAAAGGTAAATTGAGCAAATTGGCTATTTCTGGCAATGTATTTAAGTGTGTATCAAACTGGTATCCCTTCGCAATAATCAGTACCCAAGAAGTAGCTCTTGGTTTCAAAAATGTTGGTGACCCCTGGTCTATTTCAACCCCATATTTGAAAACAAGCAGGAAGTCGGCCATCTTGGTTTGCTTGGGGGATTTTCGGGCCGCAAACAGGGCTCGCCCTAGGGACTTTGACTGACTGAGCCGCGGTTTAAATGACTGGTACTAGACAGAGAATCGGTGTTACATTGTGCTATTGTAGGGATACACACAAAATCAATTCGCATTTGAAATGTGATTCTTTTTCATTCCGGTTCTTAATCAATTTGTAGTTTTCCAAAACCGATCCAAAACATTATACTGTTTTTTCCGGACTATAGGGCGCCCTGGCATAAAAAAAAATAGTTTTTTTTTTAATAAATTAGTCGCATCAGACTATAAGTCATGATATGTTGTGAATTGAGTTATTTACACAGAAATATTTTGTAAATGTTTATTTACATACCTTAACTGTTTCCAAACAGTTTCTGTAACACAGCAGTAAAACGACTGATCAAACAAAACAGAAGTCATCGTCATGGACCCACTGGCTGCGCAAGCTAGCTTTCTAATCAGCTAAACAGACTCAATATCCATGGTGACATTTTGGGGAATTTACTGAGGATTTTGTGAAACTGAAACAATACAAAAATAATGCCATAGCAATCCAACAATACTAACACACACACTCATTAATGTGTTAGCATATTAGATAATGCTCACAACGCTAGCTTCATTACATTACAATTGCATGTACAAATATGCATGAAAACACTCCTACAGACATCACACATGGGACGCTTTATTAAGTAAGAATAGTTTTAGTTACATTGTAAAACTTACAAACGTTGTTTGGTGTGATGAACGAAGAATCATACGAGTCGGAACTCTGTGGACGGCTTAGAAAACAAAACGGCACTTTTACTTCCGGTTCAAAACTTGTCCACAAAAAGGTGCCACTGCACAAATGATAACACACTACTTAAATGTCTTTACTTGTGTTTATTGATAACATTTGAAGAAAAATCCTTAGATCAGCCTCACCGTTTTATAATCGTGGGAAAAAGGAAGCGGCTTATAGTTCAGAATTTACAATATATTGAATATTTTTAGCTTTTCTAACCTGTAACCTATTTTGAAAAAAGTTTCATCATAATTATTATATCACATAACACATTGCAAGAATCGCAATGAATCGAGAATCAATTCTGAATCGTATGATCACCGCAGGAATCTAAAATGGAATAGAATCGTTCGGACCCACAAAGCTTTGCAATGGTGTCACAAAGTCAAACGGAACTCTCTATGTACGCGCTTCTGGTGCCTTCCGTCCTGTTTATAACCTTTATGCAAATCAACAATTGGGCAACCCTTTGACTGGTGGGAAAAAGAGAGGTGAAGTTCTTAGATCATTCCGGCCAGCCACGGTGGAAGAAAGAGTCCCACGGACCCCAGAATACACACCAGCACGAACATCCAGAGGAAGATCCTGTCGATGACCATGGCCACGTACTTCCAGTCCTCCTTCACCTGCCGTTGGACAGACACAGCAGTGAGGGTATATGTATATAGATATAGACATACATACGTATATATGTATGCATGTATGTATGTATGTACTGTATGTATGTATGTATATGTATATACTGTATGTATGTATGTATATGTATATACTGTATGTATATATGTATATATAAATGTATATGTATATATGTATATGTGTATACATATATATACATATATATATCTATACACATATGTACATATACATGTATATGTATAAACGTATATATAAATATATATGTATGTATATGCATATATATGCATGTATATTTATATATATGTAAATGTATATATATATATATATATATATATATATATATATATATATATATATATTCATATATATATGTATATATGTATTTATACAGTTGTGATCAAAATTATTCAACCCCCACACAATTTTGGTGTTTAGCAAGTTGGACATTTATTCCATATTTTGTTTATTATAGTCATATCAAATAAAGATGTGTCAAATAGACAAATGCAACTTAAATTGTAACACTGTATTTTACAAAATACCAAAAAAGGAAATTTTTTCTTAATATCTCATTGACAAAATGACTCAACCCCCTAGTTACATGCATCTTTAGTACTTAGTAGAACACCCTTTGGCAGTAATTACATCTTTCAAACGTGATACATTACCGGACACAAGCTTCTTGCAACGATCTACAGGTATTTTAGCCCATTCCTCTTGGGGCAAAGGCCTCCACTTCATTCATATTCTTGGGTTTGCGTGCTGCAACTGCCTTCTTCAAGTCCCACCACAGCTTTTCTATAGGATTTAGGTCTGGCGACTGTGAAGGCCACTCCAGAGTCTTCCACCCCTTCTTCTGCAACCACTCTGATGTTGATTTGGAGGTATGTTTGGGATCGTATCCTGTTGGAAGGTCCAACGTCTCCCAGGCCTCAGCTTCGTCACTGACTTCATGACATTTGCAGCTAATATATCCTGGTAGAAAATAGAATTCATAATGCCTTGAACGCGCTGGAGATTCCCGGTACCTGAGGCAGACAAACAGCCCCAGAGCATCATTGACCCCCCACCATGCTTAACAGTAGGCAAGGTGTTCTTCTCTTTGTAAGCTTAATTTTTTCTCCTCCAGACATAACGTTGATTCATAGGCCCAAAGAGTTCCACTTTTGTCTCATCACTCCATAGAACAGTTTCCCAGAACCTTTGGGGTTTGTCTAGATGATTTTTGGCATACTGGAGTCTATTTTTCTTGTGCCTGGTAGTCAGAAGTGGGGTGCGCCTGGGAGTTCTGGCATGGAGGCCTTCATCTCGTAGTGCGCGCCTTATTGTCTGGGGCGAAACCTGCGTTCCCCCCTCTGCAATGTCCTGTTGTAGTTCCTCAGCTGTTACCCGGGGTTTTTCACCACTGTACGCTTCAAATACCGGACAGCAGTTGCACACAGCATCTTCTTTCTACCACGCCCAGGTCGTGTTTCCACTACCTGGCATATTCTTTCTTATGAAGAGAAATTACTTCTTCTCTTGACTTCCTTGACCACTCCCTGGACTTCACCAGGTTGCAAATACATCATTGACCATCTACAAGAAGCTGAGCGTCACAGTCTTTTTCAATCAGTTTAATTCCATCCATTCATTTTCTACCGCTTATTCCCTTTTGGGGTTGCGGGGGACGCTGGCGCCTATCTCAGCTACAATCGGGTGGAAGGCGGCGTACACCCTGGACAAGTCGCCACCTCATCGCAGATCAGTTTAATTGTTGCTCGTTATGGTTCTAATCACATCTACAGGTGTTTTCAACACCTGATTGAACAGACTTTATTTAAATTCTGTTCTTAAGAGTTATGATCTTCAAAGGTTTGATTAATTTTGTCAATGAGATATTAAGAGAAATGACACTGTTTGGTATGTTACAAAATATAATGTTGTAATTCAAGTTGCATTTGTCTATTTGACACATCTTTATTTGATATGACTATAAACAAAATACGGAATAAATGTCCAACTTGCTAAAACACCAAAATTGTGTGGGGGTTGTATAATTTTGATCACAACTGGATATATATACACACATTATTATACATATATATGTATATATATGTGTGTGTGTATATATATATATATATGTATATATATATATATATATATATATATATATATATAATATACACACACACATATATATATATATATGTGTGTATGTGTATATGTATGTATATATACATATGTTTGTAGTTGACAGGGGGATGTGGTTATGAATCATAACAAGTTATTAACATAACAACCATAAGTGCTATGGTAGTTGACAGGGGATGCGGTTATGAGTCATAACACGTTAATAACATAAAAAAAACTATAATAGTTATAACAGTTGACAGGGGGATGTGGTTATGAATCACAACACATTTTTATCATAAAATCATAAGAGTTACAGTATAATACTTGACAGGGGGATGTGGTTATGCATCATATCATGATAAGAACATAAAAACTATAAGAGTTACAATAGTTGACTTGGGGATGTGGTTATGAATCATAACACATTAATAACATAAAAACTACAACAGTTATAATAGTTGACGGGGTGGGCAACTTGACATAAAAAGACTTAAAGGTGAGACAATGAAAGCAGTATTTACGTTGGGGGTCAACTCACCGAGAAGTCGTCGTCCTCGGCCCTGAGGTGGTCTGCGATGTACTGAACTCCCTCGATGGCTCGTTGCACAGCCGGGGAGATGGACAGAACCGCCCCCTCGGGTGGGTTCCCTGGTTCTCTCGTGGACTCGGCTTTGAGGCACTTTGTGGGCGATCGTGGTTCGGCCCTGTCTGCAGACTCCGTCCAGTTATTCGGTCCTTCATTGTGCAGGAAGCGGTAGCAGAAGCTGCCCGGCTCACGCTGCCGAGGCTCCCTCTGGTAGTCGGATATTTGCTCTACGCTGTGGGAGCGTCCGTTCGGGGAAAGCGCGTTGGCGTCTTCCTTGGATTGGCGGCGGAGGGGGCCTAGAGGCAACGTCGGGGGCAAGGACAACAGAGAAGAAGACAAGTGGTGTCCTCTGTGTAGACCGGAGTACTGTTCCGGGGGCAACCGGGAAAAGATGTGGGCTTTAACCAGGGTCTCGTCCTTAAAAGGGGAGGCAGGCGGAGACGGAGAACAGACGTGGATGTCAGGACCGTCGGACGGCGTCTTGGGTCCGCTGGTGCCGAAACCCGTCCAGAAGGTCTGGGAGTTGCCCGTGGCGGATACGACGGCGGGCCGGTGCAGCATCTCAATCAGCTTCTTGCAGTTCCGCTTGGCCGTGCCGGGCGGCCTCTTCATGAACAGCACCCGGGGCACGGCGTCCAGGAAGACCCGTCGCACCCAGTGGGGCATGCTGTGGGTCTGCGGCGAGCGGTGGTGCACGTTCAGGACGAAGACGGTGATGACGATGGACAGCGTGACGAAGACCATGGTGAAGAGCAGGTACTCGCCGATGAGCGGGATGACCAGCGAGGTGGACGGGATGATCTCGGTGATGAGCAGTAGGAAGACGGTGAGGGAGAGCAGCACGGAGATGCACAAGGTGATCTTCTCGCCGCACTGCGACGGCAGGTAGAAGACCAGCACGGTGAGGCAGGAGATGAGCAGGCAGGGGATGATCAGGTTGATGGTGTAGAAGAGCGGCAGCCGGCGGATGATGAAGTAGTACGTGATGTCGGCGTAGATCTCGGCGCAGCACTCGTACTTCTTGGTGTTGTACTTGCCCACCGCGTTGACGATCACCCACTCGCCGCTCTCCCAGTAGTCCATCTGGTCCACGTCGCCCGCCATGCCCACCAGGTCGATCTTGGCGCGGTCGTACGTCCACGAGCCAAACTTCATCTTGCAGCTCTGCTGGTCGAAGGGGAAGAAGGTGACGTCGATGCTGCACGACGACTTGTAGATGGCGGGGGGCATCCACTTGACGCGCCCGTCATGGAACAGCTGGGCCTTGGTCAGGTGCGTCACAGCAAAGTCGCCGTCGGCGCTGCCGACAACAAAACAGGATTACTTGTTCAACACACACATTCAATTTCCTTCTGTCAAACTTGGACTCTTTTGGGGAAGAACGGGACTTTTTTCTCATAAATTAACCACCTTTCAGAAATTATCTGATTTAATTATAAGTGGAATAAAATACAACTTCAAAAATACGACTTCATTTTTCTTGCAAAGCCTGACCTGTAAGACACAAGACTTTTTTCACCCAAACATTTCAATTAGTTCTTCTAAAACGGCAACTTTTTTCATACATTTCTCATAAATCTCAAAAATCTAAATTTATTCTTGCAAGATTTTCCCTGAAAAATAAATCTCGATTAATTCTGCAAGTTTTTGCCTGGAAATCTTAATTTAGTCTTGCAAAATTTTCCCTGAAAAATCTTGATTTATTCTTGCAAAATTTTTCCTGAAAAAATAATTTTATTTATTCTTGCTAGATTTCCCCTGAAAAATCTCGATTTATTCTTGCAAGATTTTCCATAAAAATCTCGATTTACTCTTACAAGATTTCCCTTGAAAATACTTGATTTATTCTTGCACGAAATTCCCTGAAAAATCTCTATTTATTCTTGCAAGATTTTCCCTAAAAAATCTTGATTTACTCTTGCAAGATTTCCCTTGGAAAACATATATTTCTTTTTGCAATATTTCCTCAAAAAATATATTTATTCTTAAAAGATTTCCCCTCAAAAATCTCGACATATTTTGCTAGATTTTCCCTAAACATCTGGATTTACTCTTGCAAGATTTCTCCTGAAAAATCTTGATTTATTTTTGTCAGATTTTCCCTGAAAAAAACTCAGTTTATTCTTGCAAGATTTACCTTGAAAAATATCGATTATTCTTGCAAGATTCTCCCTAAAAAATATCAATTTATTCTTACAAGGTTTTACCTGAAAAATCTTGAATTATTCTTGCAAGATCTTCCCTGAATAATTTTGATTTATTCTTCCAAGATTTTCCATAAAAATCTCGATTTACTCTTACAAGATTTCCCTTGAAAATACTTGATTTATTCTTGCACGAAATTCCCTGAAAAATCTCTATTTATTCTTGCAAGATTTTCCCTAAAAAATCTTGATTTACTCTTGCAAGATTTTCCCTGAAAAATCTCAATTTAGTCTTGCAAGATTTCCCTTGAAAAACATATATTTCTTTTTGCAATATTTCCTCAAAAAATATATTTATTCTTAAAAGATTTCCCCTCAAAAATCTCGACATATTTTGCTAGATTTCCCCTAAAAATCTGGATTTACTCTTGCAAGATTTCTCCTGAAAAATCTTGATTTATTCTTGTCAGATTTTCCCTGAAAAAAACTCAGTTTATTCTTGCAAGATTTACCTTGAAAAATATCGATTATTCTTGCAAGATTCTCCCTAAAAAATATCAATTTATTCTTACAAGGTTTTCCCTGAAAAATCTTGAATTATTCTTGCAAGATCTTCCCTGAATAATTTTGATTTATTCTTCCAAGATTTTCCATAAAAATCTCGATTTACTCTTACAAGATTTCCCTTGAAAATACTTGATTTATTCTTGCACGAAATTCCCTGAAAAATCTCAATTTATTCTTGCAAGATTTTCCCTAAAAAATCTTGATTTACTCTTGCAAGATTTTCCCTGAAAAATCTCAATTTAGTCTTGCAAGATTTCCCTTGAAAAACATATATTTCTTTTTGCAATATTTCCTCAAAAAATATATTTATTCTTAAAAGATTTCCCCTCAAAAATCTCAACATATTTTGTTAGATTTTCCCTAAACATCTGGATTTACTCTTGCAAGATTTCTCCTGAAAAATCTTGATTTATTCTTGCAAGATTTTTCATAAAAAAATCTTGTTTTACTCTTGCAAGATTTCCCCTGAAAAATCTTAATTTATTCTTGTCAGATTTTCCCTGAAAAAAACTCAGTTTATTCTTGCAAGATTTACCTTGAAAAATATCGATTATTCTTGCAAGATTCTCCCAAAAAAATATCAATTTATTCTTACAAGGTTTTCCCTGAAAAATCTTGAATTATTCTTACAAGATCTTCCCTGAATAATTTTGATTTATTCTTGCAAGATTTTCCATAAAAATCTCGATTTACTCTTACAAGATTTCCCTTGAAAATACTTGATTTATTCTTGCACGAAATTCCCTGAAAAATCTCTATTTATTCTTGCAAGATTTTCCCTAAAAAATCTTGATTTACTCTTGCAAGATTTTCCCTGAAAAATCTCAATTTAGTCTTGCAAGATTTCCCTTGAAAAACATATATTTCTTTTTGCAATATTTCCTCAAAAAATATATTTATTCTTAAAAGATTTCCCCTCAAAAATCTCAACATATTTTGCTAGATTTTCCCTAAACATCTGGATTTACTCTTGCAAGATTTCTCCTGAAAAATCTTGATTTATTCTTGCAAGATTTTTCATAAAAAAATCTTGTTTTACTCTTGCAAGATTTCCCCTGAAAAATCTTAATTTATTCTTGTCAGATTTTCCCTGAAAAAAAACTCAGTTTATTCTTGCAAGATTTACCTTGAAAAATATCGATTATTCTTGCAAGATTCTCCCTAAAAAATATCAATTTATTCTTACAAGGTTTTCCCTGAAAAATCTTGAATTATTCTTGCAAGATCTTCCCTGAATAATTTTGATTTATTCTTGCAAGATTTTCCATAAAAATCTCGATTTACTCTTACAAGATTTCCCTTGAAAATACTTGATTTATTCTTGCACGAAATTCCCTGAAAAATCTCTATTTATTCTTGCAAGATTTTCCCTAAAAAATCTTGATTTACTCTTGCAAGATTTTCCCTGAAAAATCTCAATTTAGTCTTGCAAGATTTCCCTTGAAAAACATATATTTCTTTTTGCAATATTTCCTCAAAAAATATATTTATTCTTAAAAGATTTCCCCTCAAAAATCTCAACATATTTTGCTAGATTTTCCCTAAACATCTGGATTTACTCTTGCAAGATTTCTCCTGAAAAATCTTGATTTATTCTTGCAAGATTTTTCATAAAAAAATCTTGTTTTACTCTTGCAAGATTTCCCCTGAAAAATCTTAATTTATTCTTGTCAGATTTTCCCTGAAAAAAACTCAGTTTATTCTTGCAAGATTTACCTTGAAAAATATCGATTATTCTTGCAAGATTCTCCCTAAAAAATATCAATTTATTCTTACAAGTTTTTCCCTGAAAAATCTTGAATTATTCTTGCAAGATCTTCCCTGAATAATTTTGATTTATTCTTGCAAGATTTCCCCTGAAAAATCTCGATTTATTCTTGCAAGATTTTCCCTTAGAAATCTCCATGTATTCTTGCAACATTTCCCCTAAAAGATCTTGATTAATTTTTTGCAAGAAATTCCCTGAAAAATCTTGATTTATGCTTGCAAGATTTTCCCTAAAATCGCAATTTACTCTTGCAAGATTTCCCTTGAAAATACTTGATTAGATTAGATTAAATAGTACTTTATTTATTCCGTCAGGAGAGTTCCTTCAGGAAAATTAAAATATATTCTTGCATAAAATTCCCTAAAAAAAATCTCGATCTATTCTTGCAAGATTTTCCCTAAAAATCTCGATTTACTCTTGCAAGATTCCCTCTGAAAAACCTTGTTTCATTCTTGCAAGATTTTCCTTAAAAAAATCTCGATGTAC
>NC_084637.1:21671607-21934107 GCF_033978795.1 Nerophis ophidion | reverse complement strand
TGGTGAAGCCGGGGGAATATTTTAGCGTGCTTGCTGACACCTTCTATAGGAGGAGACGTGTTCTCGCGCTGGCAGGCTGTCGTCTAATTGTGAGTGCAGGGGGGAACAATGTACGCCACACGTCAGGTGCCCCCCCTACCCTCTCCACGTCCCCCGAGTCAACCTGACTTATTTGCATTCCATTCTCCACAGAGCCTGCACACGTCAGTCGATGGTGCAGGAAAATGGTAAATAAACATTTTTTTTCCCCCACGGATGAATGAATGAACTGAAAAATACATGATTGAAACACAATAAAGTGGCACTAGGTAGCAGTGTCTTTAAATGATGAGTCTTTATTTTACATGTATTGAGTCTCTACTGCTCACTCAGGCACGTGTTGCTATATATATATATATATATATATTTTTCTTAAAGTAATTTTTCCCTACGCTTTGAACCCCGGGGCTAATAAAACGGGGCTAATAAAACGGTTCGGCTGGTTTATGGATTTTTCTTCGCTGACAGTCATAAAAACAAAAAAAGACACTGAAAAAGTGTGTTTTTGTTTGTGCTACAGCGCCATCTTTTGGAAGAGTTCACTCATTGCAGACAGCTGTAGTGCTCTTCTGTTTAGGCTGAGCTTTGGACAAGAAGTTCTGTTTTCTGGCCGTGCATAGCGTTTGTACCCGTAGGATTCTTCATCCGTCACTCCAAGCAACGTTTGTAAGTTTTACAATGTAACTAAAACTATTCTTGTTTACTAAAGCGCCCCATGTTTGATTTCTGTAGGAGTGTCTTCATTCATATTTGTACATGCTATCGCAGGGGTCACCAACGCGGACCATATGAGTCGCCCGCTGGCCTGTTCTAAAAATAGCTCAAATAGCAGCACTTACCAGTGAGTTGCCTCTATTCTTTAAAATTTTATTTATTTACTAGCAAGCTGGTCTCGCTTTGCTCGACGCTTTTAATTTTAAGAGAGACAAAACTCAAATAGAATATGAAAATCCAAGAAAATATTTTCAAGACTTGGTCTTCACTTGTTTAAATAAATTATTATTATTTTTTTATACTTTGCTTCTTATAACTTTCAGAAATACAATTTTAGAGAAAAAATACAACCTTGAAAATGATTTTGGGATTTTTAAACACATATACATTTTTACCTTTTAAATTCCATCCTCTTCTTTCCTGACAATTTAAATCAATGTTCAAGTTGTTTTTTTTTATTGTAAAGAATAATAAATACATTCTAATTTAATTATTCGTTTTAGCTTCTGTTTTTTCGACGAAGAATATTTTTGAAATATTTCTTCAAACTTATTATGATTAAAATTCCAAAAAACTATTCTGGCAAATCTAGAAAATCTGTAGAATCAAATTTAAATATCATTTCAAAGTCTTGTGAATTTCTTTTAAAATGTTTGTATCTAAAAGAAATAATGATTTGTCTTTGTTAGAAATATAGCTTGGTCCAATTTGTTATATATTATAACAAATTGCAGATTGGATTTTAACCTATTTAAAACATCTCATTAAAATTCTAAAATTAATCTCAATCAGGAAAAATTAATAACGATGTTCCATAAATTATTTCTTTAATTTTTTCAAAAAGTTTCGAACTAGCTAGTTTTTCTCTTAATTTTTTTTCGGTTGAATTTTGAATTTTAAAGAATCGAAATTGAAGATCAACTATGTTTCAAAATGTAATTTTCATTTTTTTCGTGTTTTCTCCTCTTTTAAACCACTCAATTAGGTGTTTTTTTTTCCATCATTTATTCTCTACAAAAAAACATCCATAAAAGGAAAAACAATGTTTGACGGAATGACAGACAGAAATACCCATTTTTCTTTATATATATAGATCTATTTATTAAAGGTAAATTGAGCAAATTGGCTATTTCTGGCAATTTATTTAAGTGTGTATCAAACTGGTAGCCCTTCGCATTAATCAGTACCCAGGAAGAAGCTCTTGGTTTCAAAACGGTTGGTTACCCCTGTGCTATCGTAATGTAATCAAGCTAGCATCGTTAGCATGAGCTGACATGCAAGTGTCTGTGTTGGTATCATTAACTTTCCATTATTTAGTTTTTTTATAGTTTTTCAAAAATTCCTCAGTAAATACACCAAAACGTCACCGTGGGGTTATTGTGTCTGTTTAGATGATTGGAGAGCTAGCTTGCGCAGCTACCGAGTCCATGACGATGACTTGTGTTTTGTTTGATCAGCCGTTTTACTGCTGTGTGACAGACATCGTTTGGAAATAATTAAGGTATGTATATAAACATTCATAACAAATTTCTGTATAAATAACTAATTTTGCTCACATGTACGCACGCACGCACGTGCGCGCACACACACACACACACACACATTCACATTTACAGAGGTTGTAACAGACGAAACAGGCTTGTAGGAATGATATGGCCTCTGTGAATATTCCGCTTTATCCCGGTATTGAGCACTGTATAACGGATAAACCACAGAAACCTCGACTATTTATATAAATATATATATATATACCTGTATATATATGTATACACACACACACACACACACATATATACACATATATGCATACACTTGTATGTATACATATACAAACGTTTGTGTATATATATATATGTATATATACATACATACATATACATATATGTGTATATGTACATATACACATATAACATCTAGAATATACATATAGGTATACATATTTACATATATACATACATACACAAACATATACATATATACGTATATATACATATATACACAAAATATACACATATATGTATACATACATATATCTTTATAGATATACATATATCCATCCATCCATTTTCTACCGCTTATTCCCTTTCGGGGTTGCGGGGGGCGCTGGCGCCTATCTCAACTACAATCGGGCGGAAGGCGGGGTACACCCTGGACAAGTCACCACCTCCTCGCAGGGCCAACACAGATAGACAGACAACATTCACACTCACATTCACACACTAGGGCCAATTTAGTGTTGCCAATCAACCTATCCCCAGGTGGAAATGGGAGGAAGCCGGCGTACCCGGAGGGAACCCACGCATTCATGGGGAGAACATGCAAACTCCACACAGAAAGATCCCGAGCCTGGATTTGAACCCAGGACTGCAGGACCTTCGTATTGTGAGGCAGACGCACTAACCCCTCTCCCACCGTGAAGCCCATATACATATATATACATACATAAATACATGTATACATACACATATATGTATACATGCACATATACATATATGTATACATGCACATATACATATATGTATACATGCACATATACATATATGTATACGTGCACATATACATATATGTATACATACAAATATACATATGTCAGTGCGGCTAATATAAGGAAAAATGTATTGGGTGCGGCTTATATACTGGCGCTTTCTATCGACAGTACTATATTTGTCACAAGTATCTGCCTGAAATGCAAGGCTTTTATGTAGTTATATACATGTAAATGCAAACTTTTTTCCTAAACAATTATTTTTACACCAATAAAGTGTTTTCTGTTGATGCATTTAGATCTTAAAATTGTTTGTATTTGCGTAAAATCTTCCTCTGTTATCAAAGTCATAATCAACTAACTCTAGGCAAATTAGCATTTTAATCTTACTTTAGCCATCCATCCATTTCTACCGCTTGTCCAGTTCGGGGTCGCTGGAGCTTATCTCAGCTGCATTTGGGCGGAAGGCAGGGTACACCCTGGACAAGTCGCCACCTTATTGAAGGGCCAACACGGATAGAAAGAGGACATTCACACTCACATTCACACGCTAGGGCCAATTTAGTGTTGCCAATCAACCTATCTTATTTTTACTCTTAATTAGTTTAATTTCAAATTAGTAATTGTTTGACAGCTAATAATCTTAGATATGATCTATAAAACATTACCTATGCAGTTTGACACATGCAGTGCAGTATCTACATTAGGGAACATTACCTTGGAAAACAAACAACTTGGAAGTCAACCAGTGAGCGCCAACAATTAATTGTGTTGGACTTTGTAAGTTCTACTAGACCTCCATGAACATAATAACTCCAGATCGAGAAAGTCCTCATTGTGGTCTTTAATATGAGGTGCGACTTGATGTGGTTTATTGCAACAATTTTTTTTTCGGCATCACAGCTACTCACCTTACGAGTGAGTAGCTGAGAATTGTAAAAAACACATCCCCAGTGAACTTATGTTTTAAAATAAAAAAGACACTGACTGACCACGTCTATGAGCTGAGCGATGGACAGTCCAAACTGGACGAGAACCGTGTCCGACGAGTTTTCCACCGGCCTGGGGAGCTTGTTGTAGCGCACAAAGAGGTCTCGGAGTAGCTTCTCCTCGGCATGGGCTCGCGGTGCAGCATAGCAACACACTACGGGAAGTAAACGACAAAACAATAACATTTGGGTAAACAAGGAAGTAGAAAGTGATATTTCCGGGTGAAGTAGTTTTTAAGGACTGACTCATTTAAGGTGGAAAAATAACAAATGAATTGATAATAATTATATTTTGATAATAATAATATTTATGAAATTGATAATAATAATATTAACTGTGATAACAATAAAACAACAACAACAATATTAATACTAACAATAAATACAATGATAACTCTAACTACAACAGCTATTGCAAAAATAACTATGATAATATAAAAAATGCACGATTGTAACAATTCATTAAAATGATAATAATTTTGATATTGATACTTTTTATATTGATAAAAACAATAAAATTATATCTAAATGACAGATATAATTATAAAAAAAGTTAAAAAAAATAACGATAGTATTAAAAGAAAATAAATTCATGATCGTAACTATGCATGATAATAATAATAACTATGATACTGATAATAATAATAACTGATGTATTAGTAAAAACAATAAAAATGATAACTACAATGAAGACTACAATAATAATAACTAATTAAAAGCAAAATATTGCATGATCATAACAATGCATGATATCAATGATAATAATAATAATTATAATAATAATAATAACAATAATACCAATAATAACTAAGATATTGATAATAATTATGGCTAAGATACCAATAATAATTATAACTACAATTTTAACTATGGAAAAATTAACTATGATAATATATAAAAACAAAAACAAATGTATGGTAGTAACAATGTCAGGCTTCCTCTGACAGTTTGACTACGTTTTAGTGTTTTCCTCTGTGTTTAGTATTTCCTGTCCTTAGTTCCTGTCCAGTGCTCTTATTTTGGTTCGGCTTCCTGTCTGTCTCCCTGTGTCCTGTTTTCACTCAGCTGCGGCTGATTGGCATCTGGTCACACCTGATGTCAATCAGCCAGCTCCTATTTTACCTGCTTTGTTCCTCCAGTCAGGGCTGGATCATTGTATTGTCGTGTCAATGTCATTTTCTACTTGTCATTCCTACTGGTCCTGTAATTGCAGCGTAGCGGTAAGCTATATTTGGTAAATGTTTGTAGCTTACTGTTTTTTGTTCCCTGCTTCCGATTAGTTTGTTCATAGCCCTTAGTTTGTTATATCCACCCATGTGCGTGCTTTTTGTTCGTACCCTTTGTTTGTTCTAGTTGTAGTATTTTAAATTAAACTATGTTTTCCTGCAAAATGCCTCGCTCCTTCTCTGCATCTTGGGGTTCGACACAAAATAACCCTGACAAACAATGCATGATAATAATTATTATTACATCCATCCATACATTTTCTACCGCTTGTCCCGTTCAGGGTCGCTGGGGTGCTGGAGCCTATCTCAGCTGCATTTGGGTGGAAGGTGGGGTACCTCTGAACAAGCCGCCACCTCATCACAGATATTTATTAATATTATAATAATAATAATTATTACTATTATAATAAAAATAGTTATAATAATATCAATAATAATAATAATGTTTTAAGTCATACTTGACAGACAGGACTTTTGCAGTCACGCTTAATGAGTTTGTGTCTCCCAGATGCGCCGCTGCGTTCTGGTGTCCCTCAGGGGTCTATTCTTGGACCAGTTCCTGTTTTTCTTATATTTGTTGCCCCTAAGCACTAACTTTCCTTTCATTTTGACGTGAAATTTTGTTTACCCAAAACTCCTAATTCACTAAATTCCAATGAAATAACTGCATAAGAGACATGTTTTCCTGATCTAGACTGCAAACCAGTTCGAAAGAAACTCTGAGTTCTTTTAGAGAACAATCAGAATTTTGCTAAAGAAATTAAATCTGTTGTTATGAGTTACCTTTTCTCAGCTGTAAAATGTAAACCAAATAACAAGAAATACAAAGGCTTGTAATGTAAACATAAAAACAGGACATAAAATCACCTAAAATGTAAGAACAGGACATGAAAACCCTTGAAATGTAAGAACAAAAAAATTACAACACTTCATATGTAAGAACAGGACATAAAAACATTTCAAATGTAAACCCAAGAACAGGACATAAAAATATTTAAAATGTAAACCCAAGAACAGGACATAAGAACACTTAAAAATGTAGGAAGAAAACCTAAGAACACATGAAATGTAAGAACAGGACATAAAAACATTTGAAATGTAAGAACAGGACAAAAAGTCTTAAAATGTAAACATAAGAATAGGACAAAAAAACACTTGAAATGTAGGAACAGGACATAAAAAGCTTTGTAATGTAAACATAAGAACAGGGCACAAACACACATAAAATGTAAGAACAGGACATGAAAACACTTAAAATGTAAGAACGGATAAATTGAAATACTTAATTTGAAATGTAAACTTAAGAACAAGACATAATAACATTAAAAATGTAAACCTAAAAACAGGACATAAAAACATTTAAAATGTACGAAGAGATACAAAACAATAGAAATGTGCGAACACGACTTAAAAACACCTAAAATGTAAACATAAGAACAGAATGTAAAACAAATTTTGATGTACGAACAGGACATACAAACACTTGAAATGTAAGAAGAGAGCATAAAAACACTTGAAATGTAAACCTAAGAACAGGACATAAAAACACTTGACATGTAAGAACAGAACATAAACACACTTGAAATATAAACCTCAGAAAAGGACATAAAAACATTTAAAATGCAAACCTAAGAACAGGACATACACACATTTACATCCTAAACCTAAGAACAGGGCATAAAAACATTCAAAATGTAGGAAGACAAAATAAAAACACTTAAAATGTATGAACAGGACTTAAAAATACTTAAAAATGTAAACATAAGAACACGATGTAAAAAAAACTTTTGATGTACGAACAGGTCATAAAAACACTTGAAATGTAAACCTGAAAACAGGACATAAAAACACTTGAAATGTAAGAACAGAACATAAAAACACTTGAAATGCAAACCTAAGAACAGGGCATAAAAACATTTAAAATGAAAGAAGACAAAATAAAAACACTTGAAATGTAAGAACAGAACATAAACACACTTGAAATATAAACTTCAGAAAAGGACATAAAAACATTTAAAATGCAAACCTAAGAACAGGACATACACACATTTACATCCTAAACCTAAGAACAGGGCATAAAAACATTCAAAATGTAGGAAGACAAAATAAAAACACTTAAAATGTATGAACAGGACTTAAAAACACTTAAAAATGTAAACATAAGAACACGATGTAAAAAAAACTTTTGATGTACGAACAGGTCATAAAAACACTTGAAATGTAAACCTGAAAACAGGACATAAAAACACTTGAAATGTAAGAACAGAACATAAAAACACTTGAAATGCAAACCTAAGAACAGGGCATAAAAACATTTAAAATGAAAGAAGACAAAATAAAAACACTTGAAATGTACGAACAGGACTTACAAAACACTTCAAATGTAAACTTAGGAACAGGATGTAAAAAACTTTTGATATGCATGCGAACAGGACATAAAAACACTTGAAATGCAAACATAAGAACAGGACATAAAAACATTTAAAATGTAAACCTAAGAACAGGACATAAACACATTTATAATGTAAAGCTAAGAACAGGACATAAAAACATTTAAAATGTAAGAAGAGAAAATAAAAACACTTGAAATTTACGAACAGGACTTATAAACACCTAAAAATGTAAAAACAAGAACAAGATGTTAAAAAAACTTTTGATGTACAAACAGGACATAAAAACACTTGAAATGTAAACCTAAGAACAGGACATAAACACATTTATAACGTAAAGCTAAGAACAGGACATAAAAACATTTAAAATGTAAGAAGAGAAAATAAAAACACTTGAAATGTACAAACAGGACTTATAAACACCTAAAAATGTAAAAACAAGAACAAGATGTTAAAAAAACTTTTGATGTACAAACAGGACATAAAAACACTTGAAATGTAAACCTAAGTACTGGACATAAAAAACTCTTGAAATGTAAACCTAAGAACAGGACATAAAAACATTTAAAATGCAAACCTTAGAACTGGACATAAAAACATTTAAATTGGAAACTTAAGAACAGGGCATAAAAACATTTAAAATGTAAGAAGACAAACTAAAAACACTTGAAATGTACGAACAGGACTTAAAAACACTTGAAAGGTAAACATAGGAACAGGATGTAAAAAAGGTTTGATGTACGAACAGAACATAAAAACACTTGAAATGTTAACCTAAAAACAGGATATAAAACATTTCAAAGACCTAAGAACAGAACATAAAACATTTGAAAGAGACAAGTACAGGACATGAACCCAGTGGGCAGTACAGGTAACAGCATGAAGGAGCAAGAGAGCACAACAAGTGAAGGTTGAGGGCCCAAATGGTCCAGACAAAGAAAGTGTCCCTTAGTCTTGATGAATGTGATCTGGTGGATCTGTGGTGCCTTTGAAAGGTCTTTTCATGCTTTTATCACTTGCAGCCTGCATGCTGTTTTTAGGCGGCTCCCAGTACTGCTTTGTCTTATTCCTGTGAGCCCTGAAACATGCTAACATCACAAACAACATGCAAACATTACAAAAATATGCTAACATTACAAACAACATACAAACATTATAAACAACATGAAAACAATACAAACAACTTGCAAACATGATAAACAAAATGTAAACATTACAAACAACATGTAAAAATTACAAACCATATGGTAACATTACAAACAACATGCAAACATTACAAACAGCATACAAATATTACAAACAATATGCACACATTACAAACAACATGCACAATTTACAAACAACATGCAAACATTACAAATAACATGCAAATATTACAAACAGCATAGAAATATTACAAACAATATGCACACATTACAAACAACATGCACAATTTACAAACAACATGCAAACATTACAAACAACATGCAAACATTACAAATAACATGCAAATATTACAAACGATATGCAAACATTACAATCATGTAAACATTATGAACAATATGAAAACATTACAAACAAAATTCTAAAATTACAAACAACATACAAACATTACAAACAACATACAAAAATCACAAATAACATGCATACATTACAAACAACATGCAAAAATCACAAATAACATGCAAACATTACAAACAACATGCTAACATTACAAACAACATGCAAACATTATTTCATTGACCATAAGAATAATAACAATAACTGTTATAACAAGAATAACTTTGATCATATGATTATTAGTAATAATTATTAGTAATTATTATTAATAATACTAATAATAAAAACGTTCATGACAACAATAACTTTGATCATAATATTACACATTTTTTTAGTCGCTTGGACACATTTCCCAATACTTTGGTCACTTTTTCAAAACGCTTTGTCAGGCTTGCCCCTGACAGTTTGTCTGTTTTAGTTTCTCCCTCTGCATTAGTTTTTGTTTCCTCTGTGTGTGTGTAGTGTTTCCTGTCAGCGCTCTTATTTTGTTTGTTTCCTGTGTTTCTCCCTGGGTGCTGTTTCCTCTCAGCTGATTGGCACCTGGCCACACCTGGTGTCAATCAGCCCACTTCTATTTGTACCTGCTTTGTTCCTCCAGTCAGTGCTGGATTATTGTCACGTATTTCATGTCGCTTCTGTATTGTATTGTCGCTCCTTGTTGTGTCGTGTCGTTGCAGCGTATCTGTAAGCTATAATTTGTTAGATGTTTGTAGCTTACTATTTTTTGTTCCCTGCTTCCTATTTTGTCTTTGTACAACACGTAACAACTTCTGTTCCCTGTTCTGTTTATGCTAGCCTCCATGCTATGCCTTTTTTTTTTGCTAGCTTCCATGCTAAGCTCCTTTTGTTTGTTATCCGCCTCGTGCACACTTTTTGTTGTACTCCTTTTGTTTGTTATTGTTTATTTTTAATTAAATCATGTTTTCTTATTCAATGCCTGCCTCCATCTCTGCATCTTGGGGGTCGTCACAAACTAACTCTTACACTCTTCACACAGTGACCACAACAGAAGTATAAATAATTATAAATGGGCTAAACTGAGGACCAATTATCATTGCTTTGGCACAAAATGCATTCAATGACGACATATTTCAAAGGACGTTCCTTATTTTCTCACTTCGACACAACAACTACCAAAACTCTGTGTACTTACAGGCCAATACTAATTTCAAAACCGTTAAAGGGGAACATTATCACCAGACCTATGTAAGCATCAATAAATACCTTGATGTTGCAGACAAAAGACCATATGTTTTATTAACCGATTTCCGAACTTTAAAAGGGTGAATTTGGCGATTTAAACGCCTTTCAATTGTTCGCCTGTCGGAGCAATGACCTTTCACCCATGACGTCACATCGTGAAGTGACCCGCTATTTTCTCAAACACATTACACACACCAAGTCAAATCAGCTCTGTTATTTTCGTTTTTTCGACTGTTTTCCGTACCTTGGAGACATCATGACTCATCGGTGTGTTGTCGGAGGTTGTAACAACACGAACAGGGACGGATTCAAGTTGCAACAGTGGTCAAAAGATGCGAAAGTCCCTCGTTTGTTCTGCACACTGTACCGACTACAGCTATGCTACGACAGAGATGGCACAGATGTGTGGATATCCTGCGACACTCAAAGCAGATGCATTTCCAACCATAAAGTCAACAAAATCACAAAGGTGAGTTTTGTTGATGTTATTGACTTATGTGGAGTGTGCTAATCAGACATATTTGGTCACGGCATGACTGCAAGCTAATCGATGCTAACATGCTATTTAGGCTAGCTGTGTTGTGACAATACCTCTCTGTGCTATCCGCCATGTTTGTTTCTTCGTGGTCACGCTGTGACATCACAGGATAATGGACGGGTGGATATAACAACCGTTAAAATCAGGCACTTTTAAGCCGTTTTTCGGGATTGTGCGTGATGGGTAAAATTTGGAGAAAAACTTTGAAAAATAAAATAAGCCACTGGGAACTGATTTTTATTGGTTTTAACCCATCAGAAATTGTGCTAATGTTCCACTTTAAACTTTAGTTGAAAACAACAATATAATACAAACTTGAACCAGACAGCAATTTGATACAATTCAACAGTAATATTTTTATGAAATATATTTAAAATTGTAAAATTAGATGCTACAAAAACAATTGGACAATTCCACCATCCACATGATCAAATGTCCTTCCTGGACGCAATGCATGCTGGATGCCTGGACATATCAGCAGAAGATTGCCAGGGATGGATAAGGCATGCAAGAACATTCATTCCTTGGTGTATTGCCCTAGATCAGTGTTTTTCAACCTTTTCTGAGCCAAGGCACATTTTTTTTCATAGAAAAAATGCAGAGGCACACCAATGGCAGAAAACATTGAAAAATTAAACTCGGCAGCCGATACTAATAATAAAAAGTTGTTCTCGCAATTGTTGAATATGAAATCAAACCATAACCAAGAATGCATCACTATATCTCTTGTCAATCAATCAATCAATCAATCAATGTTTATTTATGTAGCCCTAAATCACAAGTGTCTCAAAGGGCTGCACAAGCCACAATGACATCCTCGGTTCAGAGCCCACATAAAGGCAAGGAAAAACTTACAACCCAGTGGGATATCAATGTGAATGACTATGAGAAACCTTAGAGAGGACCACAGATGTGCTGTTTTCCTGTGTGTACTGTTCTAGTTCTTGTCTTTTGGTGGCTTTTCCTGTTTTGTTGATATTTTCCTGTAGCAGTTCCAGGTCTTCCTTTGAGCGCTATTCCCTGCACCTGCTTTGTTTTCGCAATCAAGACTCCTCCCACCCCAACCAAGGACTGTTTTCACTGCTGGACTCTAGAAAGAGGTTCCGCTGCCTCCGTAGGAGAACCTCCAGGTTCTGTAACCGCTTCTTCCCTGAGGCCGTAAGACTCTTGAACGCATTAAAATAATCCCCTCAATTCCCCCCAAAAATGGATTAACTGGCTGGAATATAAAGACAATATAACTGTGGCAGGGGGCGTTGTCCGCGCGTTCCCTGCGGGCGGGGTGTGTGCAGAGATCGGTCATGAAGCAGCTGACAGGTGAGTGGATAATCTCAGCTGGAACGAGTTATCTAATCACCTGTTCCTTTATTAGCAGCGCGGGAGACTTTGTTGGGAGGAAGGAACGCGGAAGAGACGCAAACACGAGGCACAAGCAGGAGGAACGCAGGGTGCTTGGACAAACCCGAAACGGACTGATGATTGCAAGTATGGGCTGAAAAGTCCAAGAGACATTATAGTGTAACGAAAAGATATTTGAACATAATGAACAGATATTTGAGTGTAACGAAATTACATTAAAAAGTGTAAACGCTGCCTTGAGTGTGCTACCTTCCTGTGATCCACCAGAACCCAAGCACGAGCATTGCTACTATAACATACATCCATAAACGTGGATGCATATGCAAAAGTGCAATATATTTATCTGTACAGTAATCTATTTATTTATTTCTGCACCTAATTGATTTTTTACCCTGCATTACCATGAGCTAATGCAACGGAATTTCGTTCTTATCTGTACTGTAAAGTTCAAATTTGAATGACAATAAAAAGGAAGTCTAAGTCTAAGCCTAAGACTTAAGTTGTGCGGACGAGAATCCTTCTTTGTGGGGACATTGTTGATTGTCACGTCATGTACGGACGCACTTTGTGGACGCCGTCTGCTCCACACGCTGTAAGTCTTTGCTGTTGTCCAGCATTCTGTTTTGGTTTACTTTTCCGCCAGTTCAGTTTTAGTCTAATTTTGCATAACCATCCCTAAGCTTCAATGGCTTTTCTTAGCGGCACTCACCTTTTGTTTATTTTAGACTTAGACTTAGACTTAGACAAACATTAATGATCCACAAGGGAAATTGTTCCACACAGTAGCTCAGTTACAATGATGGAAAGTGTAAGGATGGAAAGGACAGTGCAGGTTTAAATAGACTAAATATAGCGATATAAAATATAACATATATACTTAATATTTACATGATATATGTACAGTATATTATAGAATACGTGAGTTCCCTCCGGGTACTCCGGCTTCCTCCCACTTCCAAAGACATGCACCTGGGGATAGGTTGATTGGCAACACTAAATTGGCCCTAGTGTGTGAATGTGAGTGTGAATGTTGTCTGTCTATTTGTGTTGGCCCTGCGATGAGGTGTCCAGGGTGTACCCTGCCTTCCGCCCGATTGTAGCTGAGATAGGCGCCAGCGCCCCCCGCGCCCCCGAAAGGGAATAAGCGGTAGAAAATGGATGGATATTATATATACTGATGTATTATATTATATTATGTCTATATCATATATACAATATATAACAATTACCATGTTCAATATTACAGTATATGTGACAGCTGCAGGATAAAAAGGAGATTTTGGTTTAAGCGAGATACTTTTTTGCCTTCACGCTGCCTACCGCTGTCTGCATATTGTGATCACGAAAAACTTCTACAAAGCAATTTGGCTACCTGCTGCCACCTTCTGATATGGAAGAGTATTACATGTTTATGCTTCCGAGCTCTAGACAGCACATACACTCAAAAACATTTGTGGATTATAATTACTGGTGTGCAAACAATATTTTTAACCCAATTAGGTGAAATTACATAATCTCCTGTGACTGAGTACAGTTTGTAGATTAGCATTACTATTGTATCTGTATCAGTGGATGCTGTGTATACAAATTCTTGTATTTTAAAATTAGTCAGTGCAAAAAAATAATAAAAGACATAAAATATCAAAATATATTGAAGCATTCTGCATCATGTCTGATTCATTCCAGTAACATATATTTTGCTGGGAATTATATACAGAGATGCCCTTGTTTTACACAAGAAAGCATTGTAAAATGCTCCCTGTTGTCATTGTTTTGTGGGTGAAAAAGTGTGTTTGTTGTCTGTCCGTCTTTGTTAGTGTTCTGGAAGAATGAGTTGATTTGAGACATGCGATGAGGTAGCGACATGTCCAGGGTGTACCCCGCCTCCCGCCGGATTGTAGCTGAGATAGGCTCCAGCTCCCCCCCTCGACCCCGAAGGGAATAAGCAGTAGAATAGGGATGAATGGATGAAGGTATTTGCTAGTTTTAGTGCATTTTGAAAGTGAAAGGAGCTGATGTGAAAAGCTGAAAGTTGGTTTGGAGAACCGTGTGAAGAGTTTTGGAAAAGTGACCAAATCATTGGGAAATGTGTCCTAGCGACTGTAAAAAACGGTAATATTAATAATAGTTTGTATTTATTAACAATAATATCATAATAATTATTCAAACGTAACATAATGATTAATACTAGTAATAATATCATGATATCATTAATAATAATAATAACTTATAACAATAATAACTTTGATCATAATATTATTAGTAATGATTATTAATAATACTAATCATAAAAACGCTTATAACAAGAATAACTTTGATCATAAGATTATTAGTAATAATTATTAATAATAATTATTATTAATACTAATAATAAAAACGCTTATAACAAGAATAACTTTGATCATAATATTATTAGTAATCATTATTATTAATACTAATAATAAAAACGCTTATAACAAGAATAACTTTGATCATAATATCATCAGTAATCATAATTAATAATAGGAATAATTAAAACGCTTATAACAAGAATAACTTTGATCATAATAATAATAATAATTGTTAGTATGTATTAGCAACAATAACATAATACAACAAATACATTTGGTTCTATTTGACTAATAATTATTATAGATATATAATCATATTAATAATATTTATCGTCATCGTCATCATTATAATTATTATTACAGGAACTTTAATCATAATATTATCAATAATAATTATTAGTATGTTTTAATAATATAATAATATGAATAATACAAACTCTTATAACAAGAATAACTTTGATCATAATAATATTACTAATAATTGTTAGTATTTATCAACAATGAAATCATAAAAGTGAAAGAATATAATGATTAATACTAAAAATAATAGCATATTATTATTAATAATAATATTAATAATAAAAACTTATAACAAGAATAACTTTGATCATAATATTATTAGTAGTAATTATTTAATAAATACTAATAATAATGATAATAGTAATACACCGCTTACAACAAGAAGAACTTTTATCATAATAAGATTAGAAATAATTATTTATAATTATTATTAATAATAATAATAAAAACGCTTACAACATAAAGAACTCTGATGATAATACCAATACTAATTTTTAATATTTATTAGTAACGATAACAAAACAATAATAACTTTGTTCATATTATTAGTAATAATTTCTTCCGTCCATCAATTTTCTACCGCTTGTCCCTTTTGGGGTCGCGCCAAATGTCAGTAATAATATCATATTAGTAATAATAATATTAACTTTATCATAATATAATTAGTAATAGGTATTAGTACATTTGAATAATAATATAATAAAATGAATACCGTTTTTTCTCATTGCTTACTTACTAAAAGTTCAATGTTCCCAAAGTTAACAAAGTCTACAAACAGTAAACAAAACCCCTGTGCAGATGTGCTTATATTAGTCATAGACTCTGCTGCACAGTTATATTCCACACATGCTTCACACACACCTTCACATCTTGCTCACATGTAAGGGTTGTGGATGAGATACTAAGGCAGGGGTCGGGAACCTTTTTGGCTGAGAGAGCCAAGAAGCCAAATATTTTCAAATGTATTTCCCTAAGAGCCATGTAATACTTTTTTTTAACACTGAACACAACTAGACGTGTGTATTTTTAAGTGAGACCAACATTTCCAGAGTATAATAGGTCTCTTAGTCTTTATAATAATATTGTTATTCTGAAGCTAACTGTGGAGGGGGCGTGGCCTGCGGGCCTGCAGCAAAGCAGGATGTTGCCAGGACCGGTCTCGGAATCAGCGACAGGTGCGTGGATGGCCCACCTGGGCCTTGTTGTAAGCAGCAGCCAGGAGGAGAGACAGGGTTGGGGCTGGAGCCAGAGCGCGAGTGAGGATGAAAGAGAAAAAGACAATTGCTGGAAAGCAACTGAGAGAAAAATTAAATAAAACAACATTGTAACCCTAAACAGGCTCTTGGTGGTCTGAAGAACCCCCAGGAGGGCAAGCCCCACACTAATTAATAATAAATAAATTACTTCTTACCATTAATGCAACTTCTTGAACATAAAAAAGCATGAGAATGTTTTATATTTTGAACGTTATTTTTAACACTGTGATTACAAGTGGAATTATTCATTACTTATCGGAGAGCCAGATGCAGTCATCAAAAGAGCCACATCTGGCTCTAGAGCCATAAGTTCCTTACCCCTGTACTAAGGCCTGATCCAGCCAGACGATGATTAGAATCAGTAACTGAGGCTTTTGAGTATCTTCTTTCATAGAGATGCTGTTTTCCAAGTCTGTCGTTTTTATTTCAAGTAAAACTTCAAAGTAAACAATGACGATTGCTATGGATTTGCCAATACATTTTGTCAAGTTACAGTAATCATTCATCACATATGCTAAAAAGATGTGATTTCTTATAGTAAAATAGTTTTTTTTTTTTACAAATGTGTTTTGTATTTCTCACTGTTGTGGGTAACTCACTCTAATGGTGTCTTATCATTTGAAGTCTGCATGAGTGAGATGAAAATAAAATTGCATTTTTACCAATGCTTGCTTTATTTTGATGAATGGGCATGTGTTTTCAAGTGTGTCATTTTGTCATCAATGTAGGAATTAATAAAATTGTCTGTGATGTTTGATGAAGTGTGTGTATATTTTGAAAAAAGACACAAAGTTAGTAAAATTGTGTGTAAGAAAATGGAAAAAAATTGTAACTGTGTGAACATTTAATATTTAATGTGTAAGCAATTAGAAAAAACTGTATAATGTGTATGTGATGTTTAAAATGTCTATATGATGTTTAAAATGTGTGTGTGATGATTAAAACATGTATGTGATGTTTAAAATGTCTATGTGATGTTTAAAGGTGATGTTTAAAATGTGTAAGTGATGTTTAAAAACGTGTATGTGATGTTTAAAAGTGATGTTTAAAATGTGTATGTGATGTTAAAATGTGTGATGTTTAAAAATGTGTATGTGATGTTTAAAAGTGATGTTTAAAATGTGTATGTGATGTTAAAATGTGTATGTGATGTTAAAATGTGTAAATGAGGTTTAAAAATGTGAATGTGATGTTTAAAATGTGTATGTGATGTTTAAAATGTGTATGTGATGTTTAAAGGTGATGTTTAAAATGTGTAGGTGATGTTAAAATGTGTATGTGATGTTAAAATGTGTAAATGAGGTTTAAAAATGTGTATGTGATGTTTAAAAGTGATGTTTAAAATGTGTATGTGATGTTAAAATGTGTATGTGATGTTAAAATGTGTAAATGAGGTTTAAAAATGTGAATGTGATGTTAAAATGTGTATGTGATATTTAAAGGTGATATTTAAAATGTGTATGTGATGTTAAAATGTGTAAGTGATGTTTAAAAATGTGTATGTGATGTTTAAAAGTGATGTTTAAAATGTGTATGTGATGATTAAAACATGTATGTGATGTTTAAAATGTGTATGTGATGTCAAAATGTGTAAGTGATTTTTAAAAATGTGTATGTGATGTTTAAACGTGATGTTTAAAATGTGTATGTGATGTTAAAATGTGTAAGTGATGTTTAAAAATGTGTATGTGATGTTTAAAATGTGTATGTGATGTTAAAATGTGTAAGTGATGTTTAAAAATGTGTATGTGATGTTTAAAAGTGATGTTTAAAATGTGTATGTGATGTTAAAATGTGTATGTGATGTTAAAATGTGTAAGTGATGTTTAAAAATGTGTATGTGATGATTAAAACATGTATGTGATGTTTAAAATGTGTATGTGATTGTGAACGAGTCTGGAGCCGTTGGGTCGTTCTTGACCGAATAGAGCACAGCCAGGCGGGTGCCAAATTACAGGGTTTTTATTTTTCACTTCACAATCTCTTTTTGTCAATGGTTTGCTTTTCAGCAATATTGTACTGCCGCTCTTTCCGTAAGCGTCTCTGGCCTCCAGTCTTTCCCCCCACCGCCTTCTCATGGTCTCCCGCGCCCCTGATAAAGAGACAGGTGATTAGAAAACTCGTTCCAGCTGAGAAATCTCCTCACCTGTCATCGCTTCTCAGCCGGCTCCTGTGCACGCCTCGCCCGCAGGGGACGCGTCGACCACGCCCCTCCACATGCCTCCACCGCCAGTTTCAGGCCGGGCACCCGTCCGGCCGCGACCACCCCCCCCCACCCCCGTAGAGGGGCGAGAGAGGAAGTCGGCCACGGTCATCTGCGTACCCGGCCGGTGGACCACCCGGAAGTTGTAGGGTTGCAACGTTAGGTACCACCGGGTGAGCCGCGCGTTGGCATCCCTCATGCGGTGGAGCCACTGGAGCGGCTTGTGGTCCGAGCAGAGGCTGAAGGGGCGCCCCAACAGGTAATACCGGAGGGCCCCGACCGCCCATCAGACCGCGAGGCACTCTCTCTCCACCGTACTGTATCTCGCCTCCCGGTCCGAGAGCTTCCGACTGATGTATAGGATGGGGCGGTCGACACCCCCCACCTGCTGCGACATCACCGCCCCCAGCCCCTGCTCCGACGCACCCGCCTGCAGGCAGAAAGGGATGGAGAAGTTAGGCATGCACAGTACCGGCTCCTTGCAGAGTGCAGATTTTACCTGTTGAAACACCTGCTGGCACTGCTCCGTCCACTGGACCAGTTCTGGCGAACCCTTTCGGGTGAGGTCGGTCAGTGGGCTGGTCAAGTCCACGAACCGGGGGATGAACCGGCGGTAGTACCCGGCAATGCCCCAAAACCACCTCACCTCCTTTTTCGTCTTGGGGGTGGGCATGCCGCGATCGCCGTCATTTTGTCAACCTGCGGTCGCACTTGCCCCCCTCCCAAGTGGTACCCCGGATACTGTACCTCCCTCCGACCAATCGCACACTTCCCGGGGTTGGCGGTGAGCCCCGCCCGCCTCAAGGTCTCAAGCACCGCTCCCACCCGCTGCAGATGTTCCTCCCAGCTGTTACCCTAGATGATGACATCATCTAGGTATGCAGCTGCGTATGCCGCGTGGGGTCGCATCACCCGGTCCATGAGGCGCTGGAACGTCGCGGGTGCACCGAACAAGCCAAACGGGAGTGTCACGAATTGGTATAAGCCTTCTGGAGTGGAGAAGGCCGTTTTTTCCCGGGACTCTGGTGATAAGGGAATCTGCCAGTAGCCCTTGGTTAAATCCAGTGTGGGAAAAAAACGCGCAGTGGCTAGCCGATCCAGGAGCTCGTCGACCCGAGGCATTGGGTATGCGTCGAAACGTGACACCTCATTCACCTTGCGGTAATCAACACAGAACCGTATAGACCCATCCTTCTTCCCCACTAGAACGATGGGGCTACACCATGCACTGTGGGACTCTTCTATTACTCCCAACTCCAGCATGGTTTTTAATTCTTCCCGGACCATTTTACGCTTGTGCTCGGGAAGCCTATAGGGACGAGACCGCACCGTAATCCCCGGGCTGGTCTCAATGCGATGGCAGATGAGGTCCGTGCGACCGGGCCGCGCAGAGAACACATCTGAAAAGTGACGCTGTAATTCAGCACCCTTCGCTCTTTGTGCCAATGTGAGCTGGTCATCACAAGGAAGAGGAGGGGGAAAGGCGGAGCACAGGACCTCTGGCCCCAGCTCCTCCTCCTTCACTACCGTCACCATGGAGACAGGCTCGGCCTCCGTCCATGCCTTCAGCAGGTTCACGTGGTAAATTTGCATGTCTCCGCCCCGGTCCGAGAGCCAGACCTCGTAATCTACCTCGCTAGTCTGCCGTGTGACCACAAAGGGCCCTTGCCACTTGGCCAGTAATTTAGAACTGGAGGTTGGGAGTAGTACAAGTAATTTTTCTCCCAGTAAAAATTTCCTCAGCTGGGTTCCTCGGTTGTACGTGCGCTGTTGCCGTTGTTGGGCGCGCAGCAAATTTCCCCGTGATAAGTGCGCCACCTTGTGAAGTTTTGCTCGCATGTCCAACACGTATTTAATCTCATTCTTACTGCGGCTGGATCCTTCCTCCCAGCTTTTTTAATAAGGTCCAGCACGCCGCGCGGCCTCCTGCCATAAAGTAACTCAAAAGGCATAAAGCCGAGGGAGGTCTGGGGTGCCTCCCGCATTGCGAACATCAAGGGATCCAGCCATTTGTCCCAATTAGGTTTGTCCTCATGTTTGAATTTACGGATCATGGTTTTCAGTGTGTTATTTAATCTTTCCACCAGGCCATCCGTTTGCGGATGTTAAACGCTGGTGCGGATAAATTTAATTCCCAGTAATCCGTATAATTCCTTTGTCGTGCGCGACATAAAGGACGTGCCCTGGTCAGTAAGGATTTCTTTCGGAATCCCTACCCGGGAGATGACCGAAAACGGTGCTTGTGCTACACTCTTTGCAGAGATGAAGCGCAGCAGCACTGCTTCGGGATATCGGGTTGCGTAATCCACTAGGATTAACACAAATCGATATCCCCGTGTGCTCGGGTGAAATGGTTCGATGAGGTCCATTCCGATTCTATCGAATGGGACCTCTACGAGCGGTAATGGCCGCAACGGGGCTTTTGGGATGGCCGCCGGGTTCAACAGCTGGCAGTCCGGACAGGCAGCACACCATCGGCGTATGTCCGCCCGGATGCCTGGCAAATAGAACCGGACCATGACCCGATTAAGTGTTTTTTCGTACCCCACGTGGCCTGCAAGGGAATTGCAATACCCCGCCTGGAAAACCATTTCCCGGCGGGGTTTTGGCACCAACAATTGGGTGTATTTTTCGCCTGTTTGAGTGTCACGGGTCACTCGTATAGCCTGTCTCTAATAATGAAAAAGTGGGGAAATACCCGCGTTTTCCCCGGGCGCACCAGCTGACCGTCGATGTAATCCACCTGGTCCCAGGCCGCGCGCAGAGTTTCATCGCGGGACTGTTCGAGGGGAAAGTCCTCCGTGGGTCTCCACTGGGGGTCCGGGGGGACCTCCCACAAAGCCCCCGCCGGTTCCCGCTCGGCAGCGCCGCGTGAACCCGTGTCGCCACTGAGTACTGCGCGGATACTTCCCTGTCCTACAGCCCGTGAACGTTCCATTAGTTGGCTAAACCCCGGCCAATTTGTCCCTAAAATCAGGGGGTGCGTAGGTTGCGCGCTTACGGCAAACTTTATGGTCTGTTTTTGGCCTTTATGCCAGATTTCTATAGGCACAATAGGGTACGTGTGCACATCCCCATGTATACACCTTATTCTCCCTTGTGTCGCGTGCCTCAACGCCCCGGGTCTAACCAGGTTCTGGTGGATCATGCACTGTTTTCAGCCCGAATCCACCATAGCCCGGTGTGTACTCCCTTGTACCCTTACCGGGACGCAATACGTCTCCCCTGGACCGGGGGAGGCTGCTGGAGGCCCGGCAACCCGTATCACCTGGTCCACCTCCTTTGCGGAGCACTCCCGCCTCAGGTGACCGGGCTGTCCGCACCCCCAACACACCTGCCCTGGTGTTCGCGGTGCCGTCTGCGGGGGAAGCGTGCCATCAGCAGCGCTGGTACCCTGGAAGAGAGGAGCAGAGACACTGTTATATACCCTCACCACCACCTTATGATGATGCTGGTGTGTGTGTGTGTCTTTTCTTTTTTGTTTGGTGGTCATGTCCGATGCTGGAACCTGCTCATGGAACAGCGTGGGCCCTGCCGGTCGGGAACGGGGCCCCAATGGCGCTGTGGCCACTGGCGGTGCGGATCGTCTGCGCGGGGACGGTGTGGGTCTTTCTGCCGGTCTTGGGGTCCCCTCCTCCCTCCGTGCGTCGCGATGGACCGCCAGGTGATCTTCCGCCAAGGTTACAGCTTCGGTCAGGTTTTGCGGCCGGTGGTACCTCACCCACGCCGCGGTACGTGTCGGGATGGCCTCCAGGAACTGCTCCAGCAAGATGAGCTCGAACATATGGCTGTCCCGTTCTCCTGGCTGGAGCCATCTTGCTGCCGCATCCCGGAGCTGTTGCCCTAGAGCGAACGGTCGGTCCTCTGGTCCCAGTTTCAAGGACCGGAAACGGCGCCGATGGTCTTCTGCCGTGCTGCCGACACGGCCCAGGATTGCTCCCTTTAGGTGCTGTACCCGCTCCGGCGCTTGGTGATCCCCCCCCTCCCCCCCGCTCTGTCCATCAGCGACTGCAGCACCTGCGTCTGCTGCTGGCTCGCCGCTGATACTTCTTCCAGCACTCTCCCAAGTGCCTCCAGTGGAGTCGGAGCCGTCATTCTCTTCTTTCTTTTTATTCTGGGTTCGTTTAGCTGGGCGCCATTGTGAACGAGTCTGGAGCCGTTGGGTCATTCTTGACCGAATAGAGCACAGCCAGGCGGGTGCCAAATTACAGGGTTTTTATTTTTCACTACACAATCTCTTTTTCTCAATGGTCGGCTTTTCAGCAATATTGTACTGCCGCTCTTTCCGTAAGCGTCTCTGGCCTCCAGTCTTTCCCCCCACCGCCTTCTCATGGTCTCCCGCGCCCCTGATAAAGAGACAGGTGATTAGAAAACTCGTTCAAGCTGAGAAATCTCCTCACCTGTCATCGCTTCATCGTGATGTTAAAATGTGTATGTGATGTTTAAAGGTGAAGTTTAAAATATGTATGTGATGTTAAAATGTGTATGTAATGTTTAAAGGTGATGTTTAAAATGTGTATGTGATGTTGAAATGTGGATGTGATGTTTAAAGATGATGTTTAAAATATGTGTGTGATGTTAAAATGTGCATGTGATGTTTAAAAGTGATGTTTAAAATGTGTATGTGATGATTAAAATGTGTATGTGATGTTTAAAGGTGAAGTTTAAAATATGTATGTGATGTTAAAATGTGTATGTAATGTTTAAAGGTGATGTTTAAAATGTGTATGTGATGTTGAAATGTGGATGTGATGTTTAAAGATGATGTTTAAAATATGTGTGTGATGTTAAAATGTGCATGTGATGTTTAAAAGTGATGTTTAAAATGTGTATGTGATGATTAAAATGTGTATGTGATGTTTAAAGGTGATGTTTAAAATGTGTATGTGATGTTTAAAATCTGTATGTGATGTTAAAATGTGTATGTGATGTTTAAAATAAGTATGTGATGTTTAAAATGCGTATGTGATGTTTAAAATGTGTATGTAATGTTTAAAAGTGATCTTTAAAATGCGTATGTGATGTTTAAAATGTGTATGTAATGTTTAAAAATTATGTTAAAATCGGTATGTGATGTTTAAAAGTGATGTTAAAATGCGTACGTGATGTTTAAAAGTGATGTTTGAAATGTATATGTGATTTTTAAAAGTGATGTCTAAAATGCGTATGTAATGTTTAACAGTAATGTTTAAAATGTGTATGTGACGTTTAAAGTGTTTAATTGATGTTTAAAAGTGATGTTTAAAATATGTGTGTGATGTTAAAATGTGTATGTGATGTTTAAAAATGTGTATGTGATGTTTAAAAGTGATGTTTAAAATGTTTATGTGATCTTTAAAATGTGTATGTGATGTTTAAAGGTGATGTTTAAAATGTGTATGTGATGTTTAAAATCTGTATGTGATGTTAAAATGTGTATGAGATGTTTAAAAGTGATGTTTAAAATGTGTATGTGATGTTTAAAATAGGTGTGTGATGTTTAAAAGTGATGTCTAAAATTCGTATGTGATGTTTAAAATGTGTATGTAATGTTTAAAAGTGATCTTTAAAATGCGTATGTGATGTTTAAAATGTGTATGTAATGTTTAAAAATTATATTAAAATCAGTACTTGATGTTTAAAAGTGATGTTAAAATACGTACGTGATTTTTAAAAGTGATGTTTAAAATGTATTTGTGATTTTTAAAAGTGATGTCTAAAATGCATTTGTAATGTTTAAAAGTAATGTTTAAAATGTGTATGTGACGTTTAAAGTGTTTAATTGATGTTTAAAAGTGATGTTTGAAATGTGTATGTGATGTTTAAAAGTAATGTTTAAAATGTGTAGTGATGCTCAAACTGTGTATTTGATGTTTAAAAATGATGTTTAAAATGCGTATTTGATGTTTAAAAGTGATGTTTGAAATTTGTACGTATTGTTTTAAAGTGATGTTTAAAATGCATATGTGATGTTTAAAAGTGATGTTTAAAATGAATATGTGATGTTTGAAATGCATACTTGATGTTTAAAAGTGATGTTTGAAATGTGTATTTAATGTTTAAAAGTGATGTTTAAAATGTGTATGTGATTTTTAAAAGTGATGTTTAAAATGCATATATGATGTTTGATAGGGATGTTTAAAATGTTTATGTGATGTTTAAAAGTGATGTTTAAAATGAGCATGTGATGTGTTAAAGTGAAGTTCAAAATGCGTATGTGATGTTTCAAAAAGTGATATTTAACATGTATATGTGATGTTTAAAAGTGATGTCTAAAATGCGTATGTGATGTTTAAAAGTGATGTTTAATATGTGTATGTGATGTCAAAGTGTGTATTTGGTGTTTGAAAGTGATGTTTAAAATAGGTATGTGATGTTTAAAAGTGATGTTTAAATGCGTATGTGATGTTTATAATGTTTATGTAATGTTTAAAAGTGATCTTTAAAATGCGTGTATGATGTTTAAAATGTGTATGTAATGTTTAAAAGTGATCTTTAAAATGCGTATGTGATGTTTAAAATGTGTATGTAATGTTTAAAAGTGATGTTTAATATGTGTATGTGATGTCAAAGTGTGTATTTGATGTTTAAAAGTCATGTTTAAAATGTGTATGTGATGTTTAAAATTGATGTTTAAAATGCATATGTGATGTTTAATAGTGATGTTTAAAATGTGTACCGGTATGTGATGTTTAAAATGTGTATGTGATGTTTAAAAGTGATGTTTAAAATGTGTATGTGACATTTAAAATAGGTGTGTGATGTTTAAAACTGATGTTTAAAATACGTATGTGATGTTTAAAATGTGTATGTAATGTTTAAAAGTGATCTTTAAAATGTGTATGTGATGTTAAAAAGTGATGTTTAAAACGTGTATGTAATCTTTAAAAGTGATGTTAAAATGTGTACGTGATGTTTAAAAGTGATGTTTAAAATGTGTATGTGATTTTTAAAAGTGATGTCGAAAATCAATCAATCAATCAATGTTTACTTATGCGTATGTAATGTTTAAAAGTAATGTTTAAAATGAGTATGTGATGTTCAAAGTGTTTATTTGATGTTTGAAAATTATGTTTAAAATGCGTATTTGATGTTTAAAAGTGATGTTTAAAATGTGTACGTATTGTTTTAAAGCGATGTTTAAAATGCATATGTGATGTTTAAAAGTGATGTTTAAAATGTATATGTGATGTTTAAAATGTGTACATAATGTTTAAAAGTGATGTTTAAAATGCATACATGATATTTAAAAGGAATGTTTGAAATGTGTATTTAATGTTTAAAAGTGATGTTTAAAATGTGTAATTGATTTTTAAAAGTGATGTTTAAAATGCATATATGATGTTTAATAGGGATGTTTAAAATGTGTATGTGATGTTTAAAATGCATATGTGATGTTTAAAAGTGATGTTTAAAATGTGTATGTGATGTTTAAGATAGGTATGTGATGTTTAAAAATGATGTTTAAAATGTGTATGTAATGTTTAAAAGTGATGTTTAAAATGCGTATGTGATGTTAAAAAGTGATATTTAAAATGTGTATGTGATGTTTAAAAGTGATGTTAAAATGCGTACGTGATGTTTAAAAGTGATGTTAAAATGCGTACGTGATGTTTAAAAGTGATTTTTAAAATGTAGATGTGATCTTTAGAAGTGATGTTAAAATGCATACGTGATGTTTAAAAGTGATGTTAAAATGCGTACATGATGTTTAAAAGTGATGTTAAAATACGTATGTAATGTTTAAAATGTGTATGAGATGTTCAAAGTGTTTATTTTATGTTTAAAAGTGATGTTAAAATGCGTACGTGATGTTTAAAAGTGATGTTAAAATGCGTACGTGATGTTTAAAAGTGATGTTTAAAATGTAGATATGATCTTTAGAAGTGATGTTAAAATGCATACGTGATGTTTAAAAGTGATGTTAAAATGCGTACATGATGTTTAAAAGTGATGTTAAAATGCGTATGTGATGTTTGAGGATGTGTAATGTGTCCAAATTGCTTCATGTCTTTCAGCCGAGAGAAGAGCTTCATTTTATTCAATTTAACATCCAGCATTTTCACAGCAGTTTTTGGAAGGCAGACGTTTTTGTCACTGATGCGTTTGAGCACGTCGTTATGAGCACGTCGTTATAAACACGTTGTTGTGATATGAATACTGCACACGTCACTCACTGAGTGTGTGTGGGCCATGGAGGATTGTGGGTCGTAAAGAGACTTGATGCCAGCAGAAGGACACTCCCATGCTCTCAGCTGCCATCATGCTTACACCAGACCACTGAAGGCTGCCATGGACCTGCATCAGAGGACATGCTGTGCCTACTCCCCCAACCCCCCACCTGAGCAGCACACACACATGCACACGCACCCCCACACACACACACACACACACACACACACACACACACACACACACACACACACACACACTCCTCTTTTAGAAGCAGCTCACATTCTGGTGAAGACGACCCAGTGAGGTCTCACAACAATTACAGACATGTCCCTGAGCTTACTGTACAAGTCAGCACTTTTACCCATCTTACAGTAAAGTTCAGCTTTCTTCCATGTGATATGTGTGTATATATATATATATATATATATATATATATATATATATATATATTTATATACACACACACATATATATACATATACATGTATATCTACATGTACATATACACATGTATACATAGGTATACATATATATATATATATATATATATATATATATATATATATATATATATATATATGTATATATATATACATTTGTATATACATACATATATATATAAATATATACATATATGTGTATATATACAAATGTGTATACATACATTTTTATATACTAATATATATATATACATACATATATACATAATTACACACACACATACATATATACACATATACATATACATACATACATCATATATATACACACACACACATATATATATATATACACACATTTATGTGTGTATATTTATATACACACAATTAAACATATATACAAGTACATGTATATACATACATATTAGGGGTGTGGGAAAAAATCGATTCGAATACGAATCGTGATTATCACGTTGTGCGATTCAGAATCGATTCTCTTTTTTTTTTAAATCAATTTTAATTTTTTTTTTTTCTTATCAATCCAACAAAACAATACACAGCAATACCATAACAATGCAATCCAATTCCAAAACCAAACCTGACCCAGCAACACTCAGAACTGCAATAAACAGAGCAATTGAGGAGACACAAACACAACACAGAACAAACCAAAAGTAGTGAAACAAAAATGAATATTATCAACAAAAGTATCAATATTAGTTATAATTTCAGCATAGCAGTGATTAAAAATCCCTCATTGACATTATCATTAGACATTTATAGAAAATTTAAAAAAAGAACAGTGGCTTACACTTGCATCGCATCTCATAAGCTTGACAAACACACTGTGTCCAATGTTTTCACAAAGATAAAATAAGTCATATTTTTGGTTCGTTTAATAGTTACAAACAAATTTACATTATTGCAATCAGTTGATAAAACATTGTCCTTTACAATTATTAAAGCTTTTTACTAAAATCTACTACTCTGCTTGCATGTCAGCAGACTGGGGTAGATCCTGCTGAAATCCTATGTATTGAATGAATACAGAATCGTTTTGAATTGGAAAAATATCGTTTTTGAATCGAGAATCGCTTTAATTCGAAAAAATCGATATATAATCGAAATGCGACCCCAAGAATCGATATTGAATCGAATCGTGAGACACCTAAAGATTCGCAGCCCTAATACATACGTATACATAATATCCTTTCCCATTTTTGCTTAATGTGCAGCTTAAGTTGTTCAACAATGTTGTGGTATTTTAGGCTTCATATTGCGCCACACATTTTCAATGGGAGGCTGGTTTGGACTCCATGCAGGCCAGTCTAGTACCTCCACTCTTTTACTATGAAGCCATGCTGTTGTAACACGTGGCTTGGCATTGTCTTGCTGAAATAAGCAGGGGCGTCCATGATAACGTTGCTTGGATGGCAACATATGTTGCTCCAAAACCTGTATGTACCTTTCAGCATTAATGGTGCCTTCACAGATGTGTAAGTTACCCATGCCTTCGGCACTAATACACCCCCATACCATCACAGATGCTGGCTTTTCAACTTTGCGCCTGTAACAATCCGGATGGTTCTTTTCCTCTTTGTTCCAGAGGACACCACGTCCACAGATTCAAAAAACAATTTGAAATGTGGATTCGTTGGCCCCACAGAACACTTTTTTACACTTTGCATGAGTCCATCTTAGATGAGCTCGGGCCCAGCAAAGCCCGCGGCGTTTCTGGGTGTTGTTGATAAATGGCTTTGGCTTTGCATAGTAGTTTTAACTTGCACTTACAGATGGAGCGACCAACTATAGTTACTGACAGTGGTTTTCTGAGTGTTCCTGAGCCCATGTGGTGATATCCTTTACACACTGATGTTGCTTTTTGATGCAGTACTGCCTGACGGATCGAAAGTCCGTAATATCATCGCTTACGTGCAATGATTTCTCCAGATTCTCTGAACCTTTTGATAATATTACGGAGCGGAAATGTGAAATCCCTAAATTCCTTGCAATAGTTGTTTGAAAAATTTTGTTCTCAAACAGTTTGCTCGCGCATTTGTTGACAAAGTGATGACCCTCGCCCCATCCTTGTTTGTGAATGACTGAACATTTCATGGAAGCTACATTTATACCCAATCATGGCACCCACCTGTTCCCAATTAGCCTGTTCACCTGTGGTATGTTCCAAATAAGTGTTTGATGAGCATTCCTCAACTTTCTCAGCCTTTTTTGCCACTTGTGTCAGCGTTTTTGAAACATGTTTGTCAGGTTTGACACTGACAGTTTGGTTACGTTTTGTTTTTTCCTCTCTGTGTTTTATTTCCTGTCAGCGTGCTTATTTTGGTTCCTTTTCCTGCACTTCTCCCTGAGCGCTTATTTCCCTCATCTGTACCTGGCACACCTGGTGGCAATTGCCAATCAGGCTACTATTTATACCTGCCTCGCCCTCCAGTCAGGGCTGGAGTATTGTGTGCTAATGATTTTTTGCTGTCTCCAGTTCTCCCTGGTTCCTCGTCTCCTGTATCCTGTCAGCTATTTCCTGTATGCCGTGAGCTGTTCCCTGATTCCTGTTCCTGTCTCCCGGTTCATGGTTCGTGTTTTCCCTAAATTTTTTTGGACATTATATCATGTTTTCCTGCATCAAGCCTGCCATCTCTGCATCCTGGTGTTCGTCACCAACAATGCCTGACAATGTCGCAGGCATCAAATTCCAAATGAGCTAATATTTGCAAAAATAAAGTTTTCCAGTGTGAACATTAAATATCTTGTCTTTGCAGTCTATTCAATTGAATGTAAGTTGAAAAGGGTTTGCAAATCATTGTATTCTGTTTTTATTTACCATTTACACAACGTGACGTCACCGGTTTTGTGTTTTGCGTGTGTATATATACATATATATGTATATATATATATATATATATATATATATATATATATATATATATATATATATATACATATATATATATATATATATACTGCGATGAGGTGGCGACTTGTCCAGGGTGTACCCTGCCTTCCACCCGATTGTAGCTGAGATAGGCGCCAGCGCCCCCCGCGACCCCAAAAGGGAATAAGCGGTAGAAATGGATGGATGGATATATATATATATATATATATATATATATATATATATATATATATATATATATATGTACATACATATATACATAAATGTGTATATATACATATATATATATGTACATACATATATACATAAATGTGTATATATACATATATATATATATATATATATATATATATATATATATATATATATATATATATATATATGTACACATAGATATAAACTAAACACATCTATACACGAGTATTTGAGGGACAAAAAAATCTTTGAGGTGCAGTATTTTGCTGTACCAGCAGGGGCGCTGTGGATTCTGTCTCGACGAGTTTGCTGCCCAAAGAAGTACAACATGCTGTAGGAAGTGCAGGTATGGTGTAAAAATCAAAAGACGAACAACCCAAACACTGCACAATTCCTTGTTTAGTACAAGCGTTCTGATCTGATGTTATCAATATCGTATATCCGTCTGATTAAAAAAAAAAAAAAAAGCAAGTATCAGATGATATTGGTGATGTAAAATATTTGATACGAGTGGTCCTGCATGGTGTTTACATTTTATTTCAAAAAAGTCATTTTTGATACATGCTAGGCTTTACACAACAGCTAAACACACAAGCAAGACATAAGTAAATATCATTGCAGAATAGTGCAGTGTAAATCAATACAAACAAGTATCACATAATCAGAGTTGCATATTACTTACACATATAACGTCAGTATTAGAAAGTACTAAGTAATAAGCGTGTCCGCATCATTCAACGTATGACCTTAAACTTATGAATAATTGTGACTGCTCGGTGTTGCCAAAAACACCAATTACCACTCCACATCCACTTAAAGACAGCATAGGTCCATACCAGACGATTAATAATAAATACGTTAGCGTTTTTCATTGTTTGATCAAACCTTCTCTAACATTCCACACTACTAAATAATACAAGGATGTATGACTCCTGTTGATGTCATATTGCATCAATATAATATTCTTGATTCAAAATCAATATTTTTTTCAATAACGTTTTGCGACAGGTCAATGATTAACTACATTCTGCCATAAAATAGATAAACAGATCTGACAAATGTCTACATTACTTAAAAGAAAACTGCTTTTGTTTGATAAAATTATATACAAACATAAAGTGACTGGACAGGACAGATTTGAAAAAAATAGCAGTGTGAAAAAAATAATAATAATTAAAAAAAAAGAATGTTTTAACAAAAAAATTATTTATTGATTACAGTCAACAAAATTGTTTTTATTTTAAGGAAAAAATGTTTTATTCTTAAAAACAAATTAAATTTTTGCGTGGAAAATGTTCAAAGAATACGAAATTAAAGTCATGTGTTTCCAGACAATGTCGTCATTTTACATAATGTATTTATTCGGGCAAATTATTGTTTTTCTTTTTTTCTCAATGAAGTCTGATTTTGGTGGGGGAAAAGTTTTAATCTACGGTTAAAAAATTTTTTTTGATGAATGAATAGATTTTTTTTAAATTCATTCATCAATTCAAAATGTTTAAATTGATTAAAAAAACGTTTTTATAAAAAACTTTAATCGATTAAAAAAATTTGACTCAATTAAAATTGCTGCAAATAAGAATCGCAAATCATTCGAATATTTGTATTTTTTGGGGGGGACACCTATTAACCATAGAACCACAAACGGAAACGACAAGAAAAGAAGAATAACTTGGTCAAGTCTGCAAAATTATGTGTAAAGTATTTGAGTGCAGTACTTATCTACAACCACTAGAGGCACCGTTAATTATGGTTGATTATGAAGTTGGACTGTTTATTTGGGGTGCACAAAATAATCCATTCACAACCGAATCGAAATTCATATTCATTGCGATTTGAATACATTTCAAATGTCCATTACAAAAAATGATATAAAATAACACAGTTCATTTTTTATGAGAATTTTTTATTTTTTTTTATTTTTTACAAAACAAAATTACAATTTTTTCTTTAAAAAAAACAAATAAATAAATAGTAGGGCGGTTTAGCTCGGTTGGTAGACCGGCCGTGCCAGCAACTTGAGGGTTGCAGGTTCGATTCCCGCTTCCGCCATCCTAGTCACTGCCGTTGTGTCCTTGGGCAAGACATTTTACCCACCTGCTCCCAGTGCCACCCACACTGGTTTGAATGTAACTTAGATGTTGGGTTTCACTATGTAAAGTGCTTTGAGTCACTAGAGAAAAAGCGCTATATAAATATAAATCACTTCACTTCACTAGTAGTAATAATTCTTTTTTTTTTGTTTTGCAAGAAAAATATTTTGTATGAAACGAAAGTTTTAGTTTAAATTTTTTGGGACAAAAAGAGCAATTTTGTGAAAATAAATTCCTATTGTGTGTGAAAACTGTTCAGAGAATACAAAAATGTAAAAAAAAAAAAAGAAAAAAGTTTCATTATAATTAAAATACCAAATAACACATTGCAAGAATTGGTTTGAATCCAGAACCGATTCTGAATCGAGTTTTTACAAAGCAAAATTTATATTTTTTGGTAGGAAAAAAAATATTATTAATAGTTATTTTTTTTCTAGAGGAAGTTATCATGCAAGAAAAATGTTTTGTATGGGAAGAAAAGTCTTAATTAAAATTTTTGGGACAAAAAAAGCAATTTTGTGAAAATAAAGTCCTATTTGTGTGAAAACTGTTCAGGGAATACGAGAATAAAGTCATGATTTTTTTTCCAGAAAATGTCGAAAGTTTACAAAATAAAATCAAATTTTTTTGGCATAATATCTACAATAAAAAAAAGAGTTTTTATTTTGGGAAAAAAAGATGAAAAGTGTTAATTTTTCAAACTTAAATAAAAATGTTGTAGTAAAAAGGATATATAATACAAATATTTGTTTTTATAAGTATCAGATTTTTTTTTCTTTTTTTGGCCATCTTAATTCAACAGGAAGTAGCTTTAACCTGTAAAAAAAAAAGTTTAAGTACAATTATTATACAAAATAACATTGCAAGAATCAGTTTGAATCAAAAATCGATCAATGAATCAAATTTTTACAAAACAAAATCAATATTTTTTGGTTAAAAAAAATAGTAGTCGTAATAATTATTCTCTTTTTAGAGAAAATTGTCTGCAAGAAACATATTTTGTATGGAAAAAAAAAGTCTTAATTTAAAATTTTTGGACAAAAAAAGCAAAGAATTCCAATTTTGCATGAAAACTGTTCAGAGAATATGAAAATACAGTCACGATTTTCTTCCCCCAGAAAATGTAATTTTACAAAATTAAGTCAAATTTTTCTGGCTAAAATTTGTTTACATTTTTTAGAATCAAGTTTAATTTTGTGTGATGAACATCTACAATAAAAAAAAGTGTTTTTATTTTGGGAAAAATTCATAAAATTCTTAATTTTACAAAATTAAATACAAATTTTGGAGTAAAATTATATACAATAACAGCATTTTTTTTAAAAAAAAGAATCCTTTTTATTTTAAATTTTTGAGGCCATCCTAATGCAACCAGAAGTTGCTTTAACTTGTTAAAAAATATAAAATAAATAAAGTTTATTATAGTGTGAATGTGAGTGTGAATGTTGTCTGTCTATCTGTGTTGGCCCTGCGATGAGGTGGCAACTTGTCCAGGGTGTACCCCGCCTTCCACCCGATTGTAGCTGAGATAGGCGCCTGCGCCCCCCGTGACCCCAAAAAGGGAATAAGCGGTAGAAAATGGATGGATGGATGGATAATTATTATAACAACATTCAATATAGGAATCAGATGTTATCTTTTTTTGGGGGGGAAGACATTTTTTAGGGCATCTTAATGCAAACAGAAGTACCTTTTCTAATGTGTAAAAAAAAAAAAAAAAAATCATTTTAATGATTTTACCAAATAACACATTGCAAGAATAAATTTGAATCAAGAATGGATTCTGAATTGAATTTTTACAAAACAAAAACAATAGTAGTTGTAATATATTTCTCTTTTTTCTAGAGACAGTAATCTTGCAAGAAAGATATTTTGTATGAAAAAAAAAAAGCCTTAATTTTACAAAATGAAATAAAACTGTCATACTAAAAATTATGTATAATCATATATTTTTTTTAAAGAATCAATTATTTTAAAAAACTTTTTTTAAGCCATCTTTTTCAAGCAGAAGTAGATGTTCTAACTTGTAAAAAAAAATGTTTAAATATTTTTTTTAAAATTATAATTGTCATACCCAATAAGAAGCGGTTTGAATCGAATCATCACCCCAGGAGTTGAATCGAACTGTGGGCTGGCCAAAGATTCATCATTATCTACAGTTGTTGGGAAAAAATAACCTTCAAAATGGAATGGGGTGGATACGTCAACAGAATACAATACAACTGCTATCACATAAACCACCACTAGGGGACAGTAAGACCCCAAAAACAACTTCCTGTATGCTGGCATGATTTTTAATCAAGTCTTTTGTCGACATACAATCCTGCAAACACGCATCCACAAACATAGAATCAATATCCTATTAAACACAACCATTTATTTCTCTTTTTATTCCTCCTCGCCGTGACCTCGTTTTTCTTTTGTTTTGTTCTTTCTTTTTGTCCGTGCGAGGCGGCGTCCATCAAGCGACGACACGGAGTACGAGGGAGGCGTGACCTTTGCTTCATCACCGTCAGCGGCGTAGGGACAAAGCCACGGATATTAAATGGAGGCGCGCTAAAAGCAGCGTAATAGCTTCAGGAGGCGGGGCTAGCGGGCTAACAATGTGCGGGTCAAAGCAGGCGCTCTGCGGGAACATTGGCTCACGGAACATTCCTTAGTGCTCCGTGCGTCAGACAGAAAAACGCCTTTCGTAGAATGGGTCGTAATCACTGAGACTTTGCTCCTTTCTTCCCTTTTTGGTCTACATGCTAAGCTGCAGGCTAATATAAGCTAGCAGCTACCCAGCAGCTGAGCGCACGATAGCCCACAAGCTAGACGTAGATAATAATCATTAGAACAATGTTGCACATTTGTCAGATTTAGTTTAAAAATTGAGATGGTTGTTTTTAAATAAAAATACATTTGTATTCAAAGTCATGTTTTCCAGGAAAGTTTATCATTTCCCAATTTAGGTCACATTTTTCTGGAAAATAATTTCCATTTAAAAAAAAAAAAAAAAAAATCAAGTCTGATTATGTGCAATAAAATGTCCTAATTTACAGTAAACACATTTGTTTTTTGGGGGGGGAAAACGTTTTTTTATTATTCTCTTTTTTGTGTGTGTGAAAACGTTGATAATTAAAACAACCAATTATTAATGAATTCAGATTTAATAATTACACTTTGAGAAAAAAAAAAAAAATCCACACAAGTGAAACAAAAAAAATCTGGTTAAAATAGTAATATTAGTGAAATTTAATTCTGGAGAAAAATTTTCTCTTGCAAGAATATGTTCATATTTTTCATAGGAAAATTGTAATCCGGAAAAGTAAATATTATTATTATTATTCTGTATAAAAAAAAAACTGGGGTGAAAAGAAAAGCAATTTTGTGAAAATGTATTATGTTTGTGTGAAAACTGGTCAGAGAATACAAAAATTAAATGATTTTTTTTTTTTTTTAGAAAATGTCATAAATTACAAAAAAAAAGTCAAATTTTCTGGGAAATAATTGTTTTAATTTATTTAATTTTTTTATTAAATCTGATGTGAAAATAAAGTAATTTTTTCCAAGAAAAAGTCGTAATTTTGCAAGAAAAACATTTTCACCTAGAGATCTGATATTGACATCGGATTTCGGTCCGATATTAGCAAAAAAAAACAAATATTGGATTATATATGCTTTCATGTAAAATGTGCGATACAGGCAGTCCTGCAGCGTGTATACTTGTGTGTGATATCATGTGCGATACAAGCAGCCCTACAGCGTGATTACTTGTGTGTGTGATATCATGTGCGATACAAGCACCCTAACAGCGTGTATAATTGTGTGTGATATCATGTGCGATACAAGCACCCTAACAGCGTGTATACTTGTGTGTGATATCATGTGCGATACAAGCACCCTAACAGCGTGTATAATTGTGTGTGATATCATGTGCGTTACAAGCAGCCCTAACAGCGTGTTTACTTGTGTGTGATATCATGTGTGATACAAGCAGCCCTACAGCGTGATTACTTGTGTGTGTGATATCATGTGCGATACAAGCAGCCCTACAGCGTGATTACTTGTGTGTGTGATATCATGTGCGATACAAGCACCCTAACAGCGTGTATACTTGTGTGTGATATCATGTGCGTTACAAGCAGCCCTGCAGCGTGTTTACTTGTGTGTGATATCATGTGTGATACAAGCAACCCTGCAGGGTGTTTACTTGTTGTGTGATAATGTGCGATACAAGCAGCCCTACAGCGTGTTTACTTGTGTGTGATATCATGTGTGATACAAGCAACCCTGCAGGGTGTTTACTTGTTGTGTGATAATGTGCGATACAAGCAGCCCTACAGCGTGTTTACTTCTGTGTGATACCATGTGCGATACAAGCAGCCCTACAGCGTGTTTACTTGTGTGTGTGATATCATGTGCGATACAAGCAGTCCTACGGCGTGTTTACTTGCGTGTGTGATATCATATGCGATACAAGCAGTCCTACAGTGTGTTACTTCTGTGTGATATCATGTGCGATACAAGCAGCCCTACAGCGTGTTTACTTGTGCAAAATTAATATCTAAATGTCCTCCAATAAACACACAATTTCTTCTCTTTTAGTCAAGTCATTTACAAAAAATAAACATGCTACTCAATAGGCTATTAGCAGCTACACAACAGCTAAGCACACAATAGTATCATGAAAAATATAACAGCACAATTTTACAATATAAACAAGGATGAAATAATTATAGTTGCTTATTATTTGCACATGCAAAGTCTCGTAGACAGTAAAAAACATGTCCGCATTTCCAATTTACTGCATCATGAGATATGAATTATTGTGGCCCCTGGAACAGATTATTTCTCTTTACATCATACTTGCCAACCCTCCCGGAATTTCCGGGAGACTCCCGAAATTCAGCGCCTCTCCCTAAAACCTCCCGGAAGAAATATTCTCCCGGATATCTCCCGAAATTCACGCCCCCTCCAGCTCCATGCGGACATGAGTGGGGACAGCCTGTTTTCACGTCCGCTTTCCTGTTATATAAACAGCTTGCCTGCCCAATCACGTTACAACATCTACGGATTTTTAATAAAAAACTGCACACACAAGGAGACCAAGCAGAAGAACGAGGAAGTTACAGCCATGGCGACGCCGTATGTAATAGAGTGATTCTATGTTGTCTGTCGCCATCTCCTGGTGAATGTTGGCTATAGCGTTATGAGGTTGCTTTTTGATTGGCCAACGATTTGTGGTGTTGCCAGTAAGCAAATGGCAGAACAAAGGTTACTCAAATAGTGAAAGGTAAGTGTTGTTGTTGTTGTTTTTTTAATAACCAGCAAGCACAGTACAGTTAGTAGAACAACTGTGTTTTTATTACTGTGTATTTGATAAGTGCCGTCTGAAATTCAACTATTTATTTTATTTATATATATAATAAAATAAATATGTATAGCTAGATTTCGTTGAAAGTCAAGTATTTCCTATATATATATATATATATATATATATATATATATATATATATATATATATATATATATATATATATATATATGTATGAAATACTCGAGTTGGTGAATTATACTCGTCCCCACTTAACCACGCCCCCAACCAAACCACCCCCCCAACCACGCCTCAAACCCACCCCCCACCTCCCGAAATCGGAGGTCTCAAGGTTGGCAAGTATGCTTTACATGATTTCTTACGGGGTCAACTGAGGTTAAACGATGAGTATGAACACACAAAAATTCATTAATTTAACACTAATTAGTTTTTGGTTGATCAATCCAAGAAATGATTCGAAATAGACTTGTGTTTTCTTTTATGTCTACTAAAAAGTCCCACATGCCGAACTGCTTCATCCAGGTTTAGTTTGCCGCTGGTTGGACCCAATTCTGTCCTGGTTTGATCAATGTGTTCTCTTGGGCCAGAAGTGCACAATCAGCACATATCTGTTGGCACTGTTTGCACACCGCCCTCGCCAGGCGCTTTAGCAGGTCACCCGGGCAACGCAGCGGGGGAAAACAATCACATTTATTTGTTATTATTCCTTTTAAAGTAATTAGGTCAAATAAAAAGAAAAAAATAGATTAAAAAATGATTTTTAGTTGTAATTATTGCTTTTTTCCTTCTTTAAAATTCATATTGTTTTGAAGTAATAAAGGCTTATATTGATGAATAAAATGTTAAATAAAAGCATATTAAATACTAAAAAAACCAGACAAAAAATGCATTCAATATTATTTATTTGTGTTGTCTAAAATGTATATCACTTAAAAAAATATTGAACAAAAAGTAAATTGAAAAATTGAAGTAAAGAAAATGGATGCAAAATAATTGCACATTTGTAATGATTGCTTCTTTTTTTCTAAAATTATATTGTTTTGAGGTATTAAAGGCTTATATTGATGAATAAAATATTGAATAAAAGCATACTAAATAAATAAAAATTACACAAAAAATTCTATATTCATTATTATTGTCTTTTATTGCCAAAAATGTATACTACTTAAACAAAATATTGAACAAAAAGTCATTTTAAACATTTAAGTAAAAAAATAATGGATAAAAAACATTGCATATTTGGAATATTTATATTTATTGGCTTTTATTGACTAAAGTAAATATTTAAAAAAAATCTTAAAAAAAAAATAAAGCAAAAAGTAGAAAAGGAAATCATGTAATTTTTATTATTGCTTTCTATTGTATAAAATCCAGAGAACTTGGAGGTGTTAAAAGTAATCAGAAATAATCAATTGATTAAAAAAGATATACAAACCCCGTTTCCACATGAGTTGAGAAATTGAGTTAGATGTAAATATAAACAGAATACAATGATTTGCAAATCCCTTTCAACCCATATTCAATTGAATGCACTACAAAGACAAGATATTTGATGTTCAAACTCCATCCATCCATTTCCTACCGCTTATTCCCTTTGGGGTAGCGGGGGGCGCTGGTGCCTATCTCAGCTACAATCTGGCGGAAGGCGGCGTACACCCTGGACAAGTCAAACTCATAAACCTTTTTTTTTTTTTTTCAAAATAATGATTAACTTAGAATTTCATGTCTGCAACATGTGCCAAAGTAGTTGGGAAAGGGCATGTTCACAACTGTTACATCACCTTTTCTTTTAACAACACTCAATAAACGTTTGGGAACTGAGGAAACTAAATGTCGAAGCTTTGAAAGTGGAATTCTTTCCCATTTTTGTTTTATGTAGAGCTTCAGTCGTTCAACAGTCCGGAGTCTCCGCTGTCATATTTTACGCTTCATAATGCTCCACACATTTTCGATGGGGGACAGGTCTGGACTGCAGGCGGGCCAGGAAAGTACCTGCACTCTTTTACTGTGCTGAATGGGCCTTGGCATTGTCTTGCTGAAATAAGCAGGGGCGTCCATGAAAAAGACGGCGCTTAGATGGCAACATATGTTGTTCCAAAACCTGTATGTACCTTTCAGCATTAATGGTGCCTTCACAGATGTGTAAGTTACCCATGCCTTGGGCACTAATGCACCCCCATACCATCACGGATGCTGGCTTTTGAACTTTGTATAAAAAGTAATCAGAAATAATATATTGATTAAAAATGTATATTTATAGTTGTAATTATTACTTTCTTTTCTAAAAATGTATACTGTTTTGGTGTATTGAAGGCTTGTATTGTTTGATGAAATTTTAAATAAAAATTAATTATGAATAATAAAAACACATCATTACTTTCCGCTGTCTAAAATTCATATCACTTACACAAAATATTTACTACAAATAATTAGAAAAAATGAAAAGGAAAACAATTGTATATTTATAACAATTGTTTTTTTATTTTTTAATGTTCATATTGTTCTGGGGTATGAAATAAAACATATACAATTAAATATTAAAGAAAAGTAATAATACATGTATTATTGCATTCTCCATCCATCCATTTTCTACCGCTTATTCCCTTTCGGGGTCGCGGGGGGCGCTGGCGCCTATCTCAGCTACAATCGGGCGGAAGGCGGGGTACACCCTGGACAAGTCGCCACCTCATCGCAGGGCCAACACAGATAGACAGACAACATTCACACTCACACACTAGGGCCAATTTAGTGTTGCCAATCAACCTATCCCCAGGTGCATGTCTTTGGAAGTGGGAGGAAGCCGGAGTACCCGGAGGGAACCCACGCATTCACGGGGAGAACATGCAAACTCCACACAGAAAGATCCCGAGCCTGGATTTGAACCCAGGAGTGCAGGACCTTCGTATTGTGAGGCAGACGCACTAACCCCTCTGCCACCGTGAAGCCCGTATTATTGCATTCTATTGTTTAAAATTCATAGCATTTGAATGTATTAAAAGTAATTACCCCAAAAAATTGTGAAAACATTTTTTCTAGTGTAATTATTGCTTATTTTCTTTCGGGGGTACTAAAGGCTTGTGTTGTTGTAAAAAATATTAGATAAACATAATTCTAAGTAATAAAAACAATCATAAATAGAAAAATAAAAATCATGCATTGTATTCATTATCATTGCTTTCTGAAATTCCTAGCACCTATATTGAATGAAAATAATAAAAACAACAACAAAACAAACAAACAAAAAATGGATAAAACATAATGAATATTTCTAATTTTTGCTTTTTTTTCTAAATGTTATAGTGGTTGGGGTACTAAAGGCTTGTATTGACAAAAATAAAATAAAAGCAATGATGAATAAATAAAAATGAAAAATAGGCGAAAAACAATCATCCATTCCTTATTATTGCTTCCTATTAGCCAAAATTCATAGCACTTAAAATATTTAATTCAAGCAATTAAAAATTATGAAACGTTTTTAAAAGAATAATAATTGATTGATAACTGTTTTTTTCTAAAATTCATATCATTTGAATAATTTTTTTGAATTACTAAATGAAAGTTATTAAAATATGTAACATACCAAAAATAAAAATAAAAAAATCATGCTAATAATTATTCTTTTTTTATCATCTAAAATTAATAGCATTAGGAGGTATTAATGTCTATATATTAAAATAAAATATTGAATGAAGATTAAAAAAAATAATGAAAAGTTTAAAAAATAGATTAAAAAAAAAGCATATTTCAATTTTATTTTTTTTTCTCTAAATGTTATATTGTTTTGGGTACTAAAGGCTTGTATTGAAAAAATATATAAAAGCAATGATAAATAATTAAAAATAGAAAATAGACAAAAAAATTGATATAGCCCTTATTATTGCTTTGTATTGCTCAAAATTCAAAAAGCAATTGAAAATGATGAAACCTTGTTAAAAAATTATTAATTGATTGATAGCTGTTTTTTTTTCATTTCCTAAAATTCATTCAATTTGGAGGTATTTTTTCTATAAACAAATGTACCATACCAAAAAAAAAAAAAAAAAATTGGACTAAAAATTTTAATTTTTGTTATCATCTAAAATAAATAGCATTTGGAGCTATTAAAGTTTATATATATATATATATATATATATATATATATATATATATATATATATATATATATATATATATATATATATATATGTATATATATATATATATATATATTATATATATATATATATATATATATATATATATATATATATATACATATATATATATATATATATACATATAAAATTAAATTAAATAAAAATAAAAAAATGAAAAGTTAAACAAATTGCTAAAAAAATAATCCATATTTCTAATATTAGTTTTTTTAATGTTCTAAATGTTATATTGTTTGGGGTACTAAAGGCTTGTATTGACAAAATAAACAAAAGCAATGATGAATAGTTAAAAATTTAAAATAGACGAAAAACAATCATCTATTCCTTAATATTGCTTTCTATTGCCCCAAATTCAAAGCACTCAAAATATTTAATTAAATCAATTAAAAATGATGAAACGTTTTTAAACATTTTTTTCCTTTCTAAAATGTATATAATTTGAAGGCATTTTTTCAGAGTTACCAAATGAAAGTAATAAAAATATGTAACATACTAAAATATAAAAATAAAACGTTCTAATATTGTATTTTCTTTTCTTTATCGTCTGAAATGAATTGCATTTGGAGCTATTAAAGTCTATATATTTAGGAAAATAATAATCAAAATCAGAATCAGAAGTACTTTATTCTGATTTTATTTATTCTGTATTAAAAAAAAATCTAAATCAGAATCAGAATGACCTGATTCTGATTTTATTTATTCTGTATTAAAGAGTATATATTTAAAGAAAATCATCAGAATCACAATCAGAAGTACTTTATTCTGATTCTGATTCTCATGATTATTTTCAAATATATAGACTGTAATATCTTTGAATGCTATTCATTTAACAATAATATTGAATAAAAGTACATCAAACAAAAAAATGTGATACTGATTTGAAAAATAAATAAAACAATTCTAGTCTTTAAGGAGACATTGGTATGAATAATTAAAAAACATGATGGAACAAATACAATATTGATTTTATCATCCCAGCCCGGAATGAGTCAAAGTTTTAAAATGCCAGTGAAAAAAAACAAAAAAACTTACCCGGCGTGCAGAGAGTGAAGAAAAGTAGGCATTTGTTTGCATCCATGGTCCTTGTCAAGCGGCGCCACGTCGCCATGGTAACAGTGCCGTCCTCGCCTCAGCGCATCTTATTGAGCAGACAAACGATGTTCTCCCTGTCCGTCCGTCCGCCCCCTCCCCCGCACTCTGACTTCTGGACCGAGCGGCGCCTGCCTGTTGTCTCCTGGCTCTGCTGGAACCTTCTGCACCCGCTCCCTTCCTTGCTCGCCACGCTTCAGTCTCTCTGCGGGCTGGTGTCCCTCCCCCTCGCTCGCTCGCCCGTCTCCTCCCTCTATTCCTGTCACGCCGCTCCCAACTGAGGACGGACACTTTGCACAGAACAACAACAACAAGCGAGCTCCGAGGTGGGCCTCCAGGCTCCGTCCTTTGCCCCCTACTGCTTCCAAACACCGGCGTGCAAAACAGTCAAAACTCCTCAAGCTCCTCTATTTAACCCAAGTCACTTACAAAAAGCTAGGCTATAGGCTATCAGCAGCCAAACTTGCCAACCTTCCCGGATTTTCCGGGAGGCTCCCGAAATTCAGCGCCTCTCCCGAATACCTCCCGGAAGAAATTTTCTCCCGAAAATCTCGCGAAATTCAGCCGGAGCTGGAGGTCACGCCCCCTCTAGCTCCATGCGGACCTGAGTGGGGACAGCCAGTTTTCACGTCCGCTTTCCCACTATATAACCAGCTTGCCTGCCCAATCACGTTACAACATCTACAGATTTTAATAAAAAACTGCACACACAAGGAGATGAAGCAGAAGAACGAGGAAGTTACAGCCATGGCGACGCCGTCTGTAATAGAGTGATTCTATGTTGTCTGTCGCCATCTCCTGGTGAATGTTGGCTATAGCGTTACGGGATTTCTTTTTGATTGGCCAACAATTTATGTGGTGTTGCGCACCTGACGGCAAGTGACTCTCGCCAGTACGCAAATGGCAGAACAAAGGTTACTCAAATAGTGAAAGGTAAGTGTTGTTGTTGTTGTTTTAGTAACCAGCAAGAACAGTACAGGTAGTAGAATATCTGTGTTTTTATTACTGTGTATGTGATAGGTGCTGTCTAAAATTAAACTATTTATTTTATTTATATATGTAATATAATAAATATATACAGTATAGCAAGAATTCACTGAAAGTCAAGTATTTCATATATATATATATATATATATATATATATATATATATTTATATTGCATATATATGTATATATATGCAATATAAATGAAATACTCGAGTTGGTGAATTGTAGATGTAAATATACTCCTCCTCTCTTAACCACGGCCCGTCCGCTCCACCCCCGACCACGCCCCCCACCTCCCAAGTATGCCAGCAGCTACGCAACAGCTAAGCACACAATGGCACACAAGCTAGACATAGGTAAGACTCATGGAACAACAAAACAGCACATTTGTCGCTATAAACAAATATCTATAGTAGCATATTACTCACTCATACATAGTGTGTGGGGCCGCATATTACAGCATGTCCAGTAACAAACGTGTCCGCATCATTCAAATAACTGCGTCGTGAGTTTAACTTTATGAGTTATTGTGGCCAGCTTACAAATGTTCGTCCACGACAACAGCTTGACCCTGGACCAGACTATTTCCATGTACTATATTGGATCCACTTTGGATTTGATTCTCACGGTTACGTTAGAGCCACTCTGGATTGGACTTTCACAATATCATGTTCGATCCGCTCGACATCCTTTGCTTTTGGTCCCCTAGGGAGGTGGGGTTGCCCACATATGCGGTCCTCTCCAAGGTTTCTCAAAGTCGTCATGGTCGACATCCCACTGGGGTGAGTTTTTCCTTGCCTTTATGTGGGCCCTACCGAGGATGTCGTTGTGGTTTGTGCAGCCCTTTGAGGCACTTGTGATTTAGGGCTATATAAATAAACATTGATTGATTGATTGATTGATATTATGAGGTAAATGTTGAGTATGAACGCAAAAAAAATAAATCATTGATTTAACACAGTGGTCCCCAACCACCGGCCCGCGGCCCGGTATGGCCCAATTGGTACCGGGCCACAGAATAATTTTTTATTCATTTTGATAAAAAAAAAATAAAAATAAAAATTTAAAAATAAATCTTTTTTTTTTATTTTTTTATTTTTTATTAAATCAACATAAAAAACACAATATACACTTACAATTAGTGCACCAACCACAAAAACCTCCCTTTTTCATGACAAAAATGTCCCTTTTTCATGACAAAGAAAAAACAAATTTGTCCCGGGCCGGGTATACAAAAAGGTTGGGGATCACTGATTTAACACAAATTGTTTTGTTTTATCAATCCAGGAAATTAGGTCGAATACAAATCTCTCTCTCTCGCTCTCCCTCTCTTTCCCTTTTTTATTTTTATACTATTAGGGCTGTGAATCTTTGGGCACCATGGGATTTGATTCCATTCTTGTGGGTAACGATTCGATTCTCGATTCAAAATGAATTATTTTTTAATAACATTGGGTGCCAGTTCTAAGATGAACTACGTTCCTCCATGAAAATACACACACACACAATTATATACATTTATATATATTAGTGTTGTCCCGATACCAATATTTTGGTATTGGTACCGGTACCAAAATTATTTTCATATTTTTCGATACCTTTCTAACTAAAGGACACCACAAAAAATTTCATTGTTAGCTTTATTTTAACAAAACATCTTAGGGTGTATGTTTATTATTGCAATTTAGTCCTTAAATAAAATAGTGAACATACTAGACAACTTGTCTTTTAGTAGTAGGTAAACAAACAAAAGCTCCTAATAGGTCTGCTGACATATGCAGTGACATAATGTGTCATTGATCCACCTATTATTTTGTCAACATTATGAAGGGCAAGTGGTAGAAAATGAATTATTAATCAACTTGTTCATTTACTGTTGATATCTGCTTATTTTCTCTTTCAACATGGTCTATCTACACTTAAAAAAAAACAATGAAAATGTAATGCCAAAAAATATCGACGTAATCATAGTAGTATCGACTAGATACGTCCCTGTACTTGGTATCATTACAGTGGATGTTAGGTGTAGATCCACCCATGGCATTTGTTTACATTTTGACGCCGGTGAGCTACGGTGTGTAGTGAAGCATGTTTACCTATTCACCGACCTCCAGTGATAATGGTACTTGTAAGAAACATTCTTTATTTGTCGCCATGGAGACGAGGATTAGTGATTTAGAAGTACCTAAAACACTGCCGACGGCGGATGAACGTTATCCGCTAGCTAGCTAACCATGTCTTAAAGCACCTCTTCCTGAGGGTGTTTCAGTGTTATAACTTCCCCTTTACCTTTACTTTTTAGACCAAAATGCGTCCATTCTCCCTTTTCTGTCTACACACTGTCTGTACAAACCCCCTTTCCATATGAGTTGGGAAATTGTGTTAGATGTAAATATAAACAGAATACAATGATTTGCAAATCATTTTCAACCCATATTCAGTTGAATATGCTACAAAAACAACATATTTGATGTTCAAACTGATAAACTTTTTTTTTTTTGGGCAAATAATCATTAACTTTAGAATTTGATGCCAGCAACACGTGACAAAGAAGTTGGGAAAGGTGGCAATAAATACTGATAAAGTTGAGGAATGCTCATCAAACACTTATTTGGAACATCCCACATGTGTGCAGGCTAATTGGGAACAGGTGGGTGCCATGATTGGGTATAAAAGCAGCTTCCATGAAATGCTAAGTAATTCAAAAACAAGGATGGGGTGAGGGTCACCAATTTGCAAGCAAATTGTCGAACAGTTTTAGAACACCATTTCTCAACGAGCTATTGCAAGGAATTTAGGGATTTTACCATGCATGGTCCCTAAAATCCTCAAAAGGTTCAGAGAATCTGGAGAAATCACTGCACGTAAGCGATGATATTACGGACATCAAAAACCGACATCGGTGTGTAAAGGATATCACCACGTGGGCTCAGGAACACTTCATAAAACCACTGTCAGTAACTACAGTTGGTTGCTACATCTGTAAGTGCAAGTTAAAACTCTGCTATGCAAAGCAAAACCATATTTATCAACAACATCCAGGAACGCCGCTGGCTTCGCTGGGCCCGAGCTCATCTAAGATGGACTGATGCAAAGTGGAAAAGTGTTCTGTGGTCTGACGAGTCCACATTTCAAATTATATTTGGAAACTGTGGATGTGGTGTCCTCCAGGACAAAGACGAAAATAACCATCCGGATTGTTATAGGCGCAAAGTTCAAAAGCCAGCATCTGTGATGGTATGGGGGGGTGTTAGTGCCCAAGGCATGGGTAACTTACACATCTGTGAAGGCACCATTAATGCTGAAAGGTCCATACAGGTTTTGGAAGAACATATGTTGTCATCCAAGCAAGGTTATCATGGACGCCCCTGCTTATTTCAGCAAGACAATGCCAAGCCACGTGTTACAACAGTGTGGTTTCGTAGTAAAAGAGTGCGGGTACTTTCCTGGCCCGCCTGCAGTCTAGACCTGTCTCCCATGGAAAATGTGTGGCGCATTATGAAGCGTAAAATACGACAGCGGAGACCCCGGACTGTTGAACGACTGAAGCTCTACATAAAACAAGAATGGGAAAGAATTCCACTTTCAAAGCTTCAACAATTAATTTCCTCAATTCCCAAACGTTTATTAAATGTTGTTAAAAGAAAAGGTGATGTAACACAGTGGTGAACATGTCCTTTCCCAACTATTTTGGCTTGTATTGCAGCCATGAAATGCTAAGTTAATTATTATTTGCAAAAAAAAAAATAATGTTTATGAGTTTGAACATCAAATATCTTGTCTTTGTAGTGCATTCAATTGAATATGGGTTGAAAAGAATTTGCAAATCATTGTATTCCGTTTATATTTACATCTAACACAATTTCCCAACTCATATGGAAATGGGGTTTGTAAGTACTCCGTGTGTGTGTGTGCACTGCCTAACATGCTCCTCTGCTCGTAAACCAGCAAAGACTCGACGTGACTTTGACGCGGGCGCAGGGGGCGTGAGGGGGTGGGGGTGTGGTGGCCCGGTACGTTTCAAAGGCGATATAGTACCAAAAATTATTCATTAGTATCGTGGTACTATACTAATACAGGTATACCGTACAATCCTAGGTGGCAACTTGTCCAGGGTGTACGCCGCCTTCCGCCTGATTGTAGCTGAGCTAGGCACCAGCGCCCCCCGCGACCCCAAAGGGAACAAGCGGCAGAAAATGAATGGATGGATGGATGGATATATCCATCCATCCTCTTCCGCTTATTCGAGGTCAGGTCGCGGGGGCAGCAGCCTAAGCAGGGAAGCCCAGACTTCTCTCTCCCCAGCCACTTCATCCAGCTCCACCCGGGGGATCCCAAGGCGTTCCCAGACCAGCCAGAAGACAATACGAGGTCCTCTCCAAGGTTCTCATAGTCATCATTGTCACTGGCATCCCATTGGGTGTGAGTTTTCCTTGCCCTTATGTGGGTTCTTCCGAGGATGTCGTAGTCGTAGTGGTTTGTACAGTCCTTTGAGACATTTGTGATTTAGGGCTGTATAAATAAACTTTGATTGATTGATTGAATACTCTTCCCAACGTGTCCTGGGTCTTCCCCGTGGACTCCTGCCAGTCGGACGTGCCCTAAATACCTCCCTAGGGAGGTATTCGGGTGGCATCCTGACCAGATGCCCGAATCACCTCATCTGGCTCCTCTCGATGTGGAGGAGCAGCGGCTTTAGTTTGAGCTCCTCCTGGATTACAGAGCTTCTCACCCTATCTCTAAAGGAGAGCCCGGCCACCCGGCGGAGGAAGCTCATTTTGGCCGCTTGTACCCTTGATCTTGTCCTTTCAGTCACAACCCAAAGCTCATGACCATGAATGAGGATGGGAAAGTAAATCGACCGATTAATTGAGAGCTTTGCCTTCCGGCTCAGCTCCTTCTTCACCACAACGGATCAATACAGCGGCCGCTTTACTGATGACGCCGCACCGATCCGCCTGTCGACCTCACAGTCCACTCTTCCCTCACTCGTGAACAAGACTCAGAGGTACTTGAACTCCTCCGCTTGGGGAAAGATATCTCCACCCTTTTCCGGGCAAGAACAATGGACTCTGACTTGGAGGTGCTGATTCCCATATATATATATATATATATATATATATATATATATATATATATATATATATATGTCACACCGTGGGGAGGATAGTCCTGTTTTGGGGTTGTCTGACGAACTTCCTGTTTTATGTTGAAAGTCTAATCCTCCTCTCGTTTCAGGCCACTTGCCTTACCTTCTGTGTCACTGGTCTGATGTCTTTCCTGATTGCCTGATTGTGACCACCTGTGTCACCCTCCCTCATGTGTGTATATAGTCCTCGTCTTCCCCTGTCTTGTTGCCAGAGTACGTTGTTTTGTCGTGTATCTCCAGCCGTCTTCCACAGTCTTGTCAAAGCCGCTAAGTAGTGCCTCGCTTTATTCTCTGATTTCTCTGTACCCTCTGAAGAAGAGTGAATTTGAGTTGCTATAGTTTTTGGTCAGTTTTTGTTTGAGCTCATTTCTCAGTGCTCAGCCTTCTTTTTCCCTCCTCTTGGAGCGCTTTAATTCGGAGGGTTTTTTTCTAGCTCTTTATAGTATACCGTATTTCCTTGAATTGCTGCCGGGGTGCTAATTAATTTAAAACCTCTTCTCACTCCTGCGCTTACCAAAGGCATGTGGTAAAAGTAAGCATGCCCTAATTATTTTAAAACTTCTTCTCACTCCGGCACTTACCAAAAGTATGCAGTAAAAATTTGAGTGTGATGTAAGCTTGGACCTTAAATCCTACTGAATAGCTCTTAATCATCTTCCCTTAATGTGATTTCAAATTACCGGTATTGAAGTCTACCTCATCCATTTTCAAAAAGATGACAGGGGAAGTTTCACTTGTGACGTCACGAGTTTGACCAGGCGGTAATACTAAGCATGCGCTAATTATTTTGGGCATACTATATGCCCTGCGGCAATTCAAGGAAATACGGTAGTTTATGTTTATAGCTTCTTGTCTCTTCCTCTTCGTAAGCGATTTTCTTTTGGTGTAACTAATCATGGATTGTTTTTTGTTATTAGATCAGTGTGAATTTTGCTATCGACATTTTTCCTCCCTCGGAAGTGATTTTCTGTTTAGTGTTTTGCGCCCTGTGCTACCTTTCTTTTGATGTTTTGATGTTTGATGTTTTGTGCCCTGAGCTACGTTTCTTTTGATGTTTACTTTAGTGCAGGAGTCACCAGCGCGGTGCCCGCGGGCAGCAGGTCGCCCGTAAGGACCAGATGAGTCGCCCGCTGGCCTGTTCTAAAAATAGCTCAAATAGCAGCACTTACCAGTGAGCTGCCGCTTTTTTTAAATTTCTTTTTAATTTACTAGCAAGATGGTCTCACTTTGCTCGACATTTTTAATTCTACGAGAGACAAAACTCAAATAGAATTTGAAAATCCAAGAAAATATTTTAAAGACTTGGTCTTCACTTGTTTAAATAAATTCATTTTTTTTTTTTTTTTTAGTTTGCTTCTTATGACTTTCAGAAAGACAATTTTAGAGAAAAATACAACCTTAAAAATGATTTTAGGATTTTTAAACACATATACCTTTTTACCTTTTAAATTCCTTCCTCTTCTTTCCTGACGTATTAAATCAATGTTGAATTAATTTATTTTTATTGTAAAGAATAATAAATACATTTTAATTTAATTCTTCATTCAGGCTTCTGTTTTTTCGACGAAGAATATTTGTGAAATAATTCTTCAAACGTATTATGATTAAAATAAAAATAAAAATATTCTGGCAAATATAGAAAATCTGTAGGATCAAATTTAAATCTTATTTCAAACTCTTTTGAATTTATTTTTAAATTTTTGTTTCTGGAAAATCTACAAGAAGGTTCAAGGTTCAAGTTTATTTGTCACATGCAGACTACACCACAGTGAAATGCTTTTTTCCATGCTCTTCAGATATTGTGTACAGTGGGATCCAAACACTAGCTGCAGAATCGAATACACTAAATACAAAACATACAAAAAATTGAATAGCTCTGATGTACATTAATTACAAGACAATTAAGTTGCACAATAAGTCATAGAAATTATGGTAGAAGTATCAGTACAAGTGGAAGTACAGTAGTCAAATACAGTACCAGTGCGATATCAAATAGTGTAACAGTATATACAGTATAGAAAGGAACAAATATGAAGGTGTCTACAGTTCTTTGGCAGTTGAGTAGTGACAGTAGTATGAACAAAGGTAATGGAACAGTATGACTTCTTTATACTCTTGTTTTTACATTATTTTTACATTATTTACAATCATTAAATGAAAAGTATTGTAGTCCGGTAATTACAGTGGTAAGTAAAGTGATTTTACATTATTTTTTACATTATTCACAGTCATTGAATGAAGAGTATTTTAGTCCGGTAATTACAGTGGTAAGTAAAGTGATCTTTTGCGTGTGGTTTTGTGCAATTGTGACGAGTGTTAATCAGCAAATAATTATTCAGTGGCCTAGTGGGTAGAGTGTCCGCCCTGAGATCGGTAGGTAGTGAGTTCAAATCCCGGCTGAGTCATACCAAAGACTATAAAAATTGGACCCATTACCTCCCTGCTTGGCACTCAGCATTACGGGTTGGAATTGGGGGTTAAATCACTGTAATTGATTCCCGGGCGCGGCACCGCTGCTGCCCACTGCTCCCCTCACCTCCCAGGGAGTGATCAAGGGTGAGGGGTCAAATGAAGCGAACAATTTCGCCACACCTAGTGTGTGTGTGACAATCATTGGTACTTTAACTTTTATTTGTCTTTGTTAGAAATGTAGCTTGGTCCAGTTTGTTATATATTTTAAACAAGTGCAGATCGGATTTTAACCTATTTAAAACATGTCATCAAATTAAGTGTTTTTTTCATCATTTATTCTCTACAAAAAACCTTCCTTAAAAGGAAAAAAAATGTACGACGGAATGACAGACAGAGATACAATTCATTTAAGTGTGTATCAAACTGGTAGCCCTTCGCATTAATCAGTACCCAAGAATAGCTCTTGGTTTAAAAAAGATTAGTGACCCCTGCTCTAGTGTATCAAGTCTAGAGTGTAAATCCATTTGTTTGTTAATTCTGTCTGAGGACAGTTCTTAGAAACTGCAGAATAAAAGCCTGCGTCAATTGTTCTCCGTCTGCAACTGAGTCGTCATTCTTGCCAAGACATAAGAGTATACTCTGGCCAGGTATGGACTCAGCAGAGGCCAAACGACTGATGGAGATCCTGCATGCCCAGGAATCATTACTCGTCCAACAAGAGGATTTTCAGACGGCAATGGCAGCGCACATGGGTCACCTCTCCTCCCAGCTGCAAAACCCACTCGGGCAGTTTGCGCGACCGGTTCCACCGCCGCTCCCACTCTGTCTTCACCTCCCCTTCAGATGCAAGCTGGCCCCTCCGGTGCCATACCCTGGAGCTCCCAGTTTGTGCAAAACATTTTTGATAGACTGTGCTGTTCATTACAAACTGATGCTCCATGCGTTTCCCACTGACCGCTCCAAGATCGCATTCATGATTCCACACCTTACGGATAGAGCCAAGACGTGGGCTTCCGTCGAATGGGGCGGAGATCATCACACTGCCACTCATTCACAGACTTTCAAGCTGCTTTAAGTCAAATTTTTGACCCGTGTCCTCCAGCAGAGAAATTGCGCAAGAGCTAAGCATGTTAAAGCAGGGCAGCGGGCTCCGCGTGCGAGTACGCCATCCGCTTCCACACGCTAGCAGCAGAAAGCGGTTGGGGCGACACGGCCCTTAGTGACTTCTTTCTGAAGGGGCTCGGAGCTTCCATACAGGACATCCTCATTCCCCTGGACCTACTCGACAACCTCAATGCCCTCATGGCACTCGCCATCAGGAAGGACAATCGACTAGCCCAACTCAAATGAACCAGCTGGAGAACCAGCTGCTGCAGGAAGAACCACCCGTCCTTTTGCTAGCTGGTCGACCACTCAGCCTCCACCCCCGGAGCTATTTCCTTACCTCCGCACGGCTCGGGAGGAGGAACCCATGCAGCTGGGGAGAGCCCGACTGACCCCAGAGGAACGACGCAAGCGGCTGATGGATTGGAGATGTTTTTACTGTAGAGAGGGCGGCCATCTTGTCGTTTTGTGTCCAACAAAGGGATCCCAGGCGGTGAGTCACGTTCCGGTTGTACCTCAGATGCCACGCACTGTCACTAAGATCACGATCACTCATCACACGGCCTCAGATCTAGAGGCGCTAATAGACTCTGGGGCAGACGAGAGTCTGATGGACTGGGTTTTAGCTAGGAGACTAGGACTCAAGTCAGAATCGCTAACTAAACCCATTAGGGCCAGGTCTCTGAATGGTAAGGAGCTGTTCACCATCACACACATCAGTGAACCTGTCCAAATGAACATTGACTGCCATCAGGAACAAATTCCTCCATTCTTGATTACTTCACCCTCTCATTCTCTGATGGTGGGGCATCCATGGCTGTACCAGCATAACCCTCGTGTTGACTGAAAAACAGGGAAGATCAGCGAAGGGGGAAGGGAATGTACCAAGAACCATATTTTTTCCACTGTCCAGGGACAAAGTGTCAAGGAAATTAATATTTTTTTCTGCCAATCCTACCACAGACTCAGAATTTCCGGACCTGAATTTGGTTCCCTCCTGTTATCGCCACCTGTGAAAAGTCTTCAGCAAGACAAAGGCCCTGTCACTTCCACACCACCGATCCTACGTCTATGCCATTGACCTAGGGACGGCGTGGCGCAGTGGGATAGTGGCCGTGCGCAACCCGAGGGTCCCTGGTTCAAATCCCACCTAGTACCAACCTCGTCACGTCCGTTGTGTCCTGAGCAAGACACTTCACCCTTGCTCCTGATAGGTGCTGGTTAGCGCCTTGCATGGCAGCTCCCTCCATCAGTGTGTGAACGTGTGTGTGAATGGGCAAATGTGGAAGTAGTGTCAAAGCGCTTTGAGTACCTTGAAGGTAGAAAAGCGCTATACAAGTACAACCCATTTATCATTTACCTACTGCCCAGTGCCACTATTCCTAAGGGGCATCTGTACTCCATCTCTGGTCCAGAAAAGACTGCCATGAACGATTACATCTCGGCATCACTTGAATCTGGCTTGATTCGCCCGTCATCATCTCCAACAGGAGCAGGGTTCTTCTTTGTGAGAAGAAAGATGGGTCGTTAAGACCCTGTATTGATTACAGCCCACTAAACGACATTACCATCAAGAACCGATACCCTCTTCCCCTCATGTCTTCTGTCTCCGACCAACTCCAACAGGCTAAAATATTCACCAAGCTGGACCGAATAAGAGAGGGAGACGGGTGGAAGACTGGATTCAACACACCCAGCGGCCATTACGGATACTGGGCCCTCCTCTTTGGACTCACCAATGCCCCCGCCGTGTTCCAAGCCATGATCAATGCAGTTCTAAGAGACTTCCTAGATCATTTTGTGTACGTCTACCTTGACGATATATTGATTTATTCACCTGACAGTGACACTCACCAAAACCACACAAATCAGGTTTTAAAGAGACTCTTGGTCAATGACTTATATGTTAAAGCTGAAACAAATGTTTTTCATGCCGACGCTGTCTTCTTCCTTTGGCTTCATTTTAGCCCCTGGAAGAGTGCAGATGGATCCGGTTAAAGGGGAACATTATCACAATTTCAGAAGGGTTAAAACCAATAAAAATCAGTTCCCAGTGGCTTATTTTATTTTTCAAAGTTTTTTTCAAAATTTTACCCATCATGGAATATCCCAAAAAAAGGCTTTAAAGTGCCTGATTTTCGCTATCTGTAAATCCACCGTCCATTTTCCTGTGACGTCATCTAGTGATGCCAATACAAACAACATGGCGGATAGCACAGCAAGATATAGCGACATTAGCTCGGATTCAGACTCGGATTTCAGCGGCTTAAGCGATTCAACAGATTACGCATGTATTGAAACGGATGGTTGGAGTGTGGAGGCAGATAGGGAAAACGAAATTGAAGAAGAAACTGAAGCTATTGAGCAAATAGCTATTGAAGCTATTCGGCGATCGCCTTCTAACCAACGATTGCATCTTTTGACCTGACCACTGGAGCAATTTAAATATGTCAATTGGTAAGTGTTTGTTTGGCATTAAATGTGGGTGGAGGGAAAGGCTGGATGCAAATATAGCTACAAATGTACATACAGCTAGCCTAAATAGCATGTTAACATCGATTAGCTGGCAGTCATGCCGCGACAAATATGTCTGATTAGCACATAAGTCAATAACATTAACAAAACTCACCTTTGTGATTTCGTTGACTTTATCGTTGGAAATGCATCTGCTTTGAGTGTCGCAGGATATCCACACATTTCTCTGTGCCATCTCTGTCGTAGCATCGCCGGTAAAATGTGCAGACCAAACGAGGGACTTTTGCATCTTTTGACACTGGTGCAACTTGAATGCGTCGACTGATATGTGTTTGTTTGGCATTAAATGTGGGTGGAGGGAAAGACTGGATGCAAATATAGCTACAAATGAGGCATAACGATGCAATATGTACATACAGCTTGCCTAAATAGCATGTTAGCATCTAATCGATGCACACTCCACGTAAATCAACTTGAATCCGTCCCTGATCGTGTTGTTACACCCTCCGACAACACACCGACGAGGCATGATGTTTCCAAGGTACGGAAAACTGTCGAAAAAACGGAAAATAACAGAGCTGATTTGACTCGTTTGTAATGTGTTTGAGAAAATGACGTCACCGCTCCGAGAACGAATAGTAGAAAGGCGTTTAATTCGCCAAAATTCACCCATTTAGAGTTCGGAAATCGGTTAAAAAATATATGGTCTTTTTTCTGCAACATCAAGGTATATATTGACGCTTACATAGGTCTGGTGATAATGTTCCCCTTTAAACTTAGCACTGTGGCCGATTGGCCTACACCTGACAGCCGCAAGAAGGTTCAGCAATTCTTGGGATTTGCTAAATTTTTACAGGCGGTTAGTCAGAAGCTTCAGCACAATAGCTGCTCCTCTCCACGTTCTTACCTCCACCAAGGTGCGGTTCCACTGGTCTCCAGAGGCAGAGAGGGCCTTCCAAATACTCAAGCACCGCTTCGCCTCAGCGCCCATCCTCACCATTCCTGACCCAATGCGCCAGTTCGTAGTGAAGGTCGTAGTGAAGGAGTTGGAGCCGTCCTGTCTCAACGCTCTCAACAGGACGGGAAGATGCATCCCTGTGCCTTTCTGTCACGGCGACTGTCCAGAGCAGTTTCTGGGGGTGAAGCTCTCTCAAGAGGAATGTAGACATTGGCTCGAGGGGGCCAAGCACCCATTCATCGTCTGGACGGATCACAAGAATCTTGAATACATCAAGAAGGCTAAAAGACTCAACTCTCGCCTGTCCAGGTGGGCGCTTTTCTTTAACCACATTTCCTTTTCACTCTCCTACTGGCCGGGGTCCCGCAACGTCAAGCCAGACGGACGCCCTGTGACGACTTTTCGACCCTGAGCTTGAGGCCAAGCAACCGGAGACCATCCTTCCACTGAACTGTGTGGTAGGAGCGGTAACTTGGCAAATAGAAACTGAGGTAAAGCAAGCTAACGGCGTGGCCCCGCCACCCGGGGGATGCCCTGATAATCGGTTGTTTGTCCCCACTGAGCTGCATCCCCGGGTGATTCATTGGACTCACACCTCGCTGCTTTCATCCAAGAGTTAAAAGAACTATGTCTGTGATCTCCCAGCGGTTCTTGTGGCCAGCCATGGAGACGGAGGTCCGGGAGTATACACCCATCTATCTATCGGAACCTAACATATCGATTCTGATTCCTGGGGTGACCACCCAATTGAGACTTGATTCTCCATTCAAACCGATTGTCTCAGTGTAATAATTGGGGTAATACTTATTATGGAACTTATTCAACAGAGATTACAGGTTACCTCTTTTGAATAAGTTCCATATCCCGAGCCTGGGATTGAACTCAAGACTACTGCCTCACAATACAAAGGTCCTGAGTAGTCCTGAGTTCAATCCCAGGTTCAGGATCCTTATGTGTGGAGTTTGCATGTTCTTTCCGTAACTGCGTGGTTTCACTCCGGGTACTCCGGCTTCCTCCCACCTCCAAAGACATGCACCTGGGGATAAGTTGATTGGCAACACTAAATTGGTCCTAGTGTGTGAATGTGAGTGTGAATGTTTATCCGTGTTGGCCCTGTGTTGTCCAGATTGTACCCTGCCTTCCGCCCGAATGCAGCTGAGATAGGCTCCAGCGATCTCAAAAAGGGACCAGCGGTAGAAAATGGCTGGATGGTTACAGGGTAGAGAAGCTCCTTCTGGTTGCTTGGAGATTGTCGGAAAACATATTTTTAAAAACTGATTCTTGTTGAAAAAAAAATAAATAGATTTTTGATTATTATGAGTGGTTTGAGCATCTGGTCAGGATGCCACCCAAACACCTCTAGGGCAGGTCCGACCGGCAGGAGGCCACGGGGAAGACCCAGGACACATTGAGAACACTATGGTTGGCCTGGGAACGCCTCGGGATCCCCCGGGAGGAGCTGGACGAAGTGGATAGGGAGAGGAAAGTCTGGGCTTCTCTGCTTAGGCTGCTGCCCCCCTGACCCGACCTTGGATAGGGGGAGTAGGGTGGATGGATGGATGGATAAATCAATTTAGAATCGGAATGAACACAAAATGCGTTTTGGTGGGACTTACATTTTTAGTGCACTCCTACTGCACTTCGTGTTTAAATAATAGTGGAGTTTTAAAGGCCTACTGAAACCCACTACTACGCAGTCTGATAGTTTATATATCAATGATGAAATATTAACATTGCAACACATGCCAATACGGCCTTTTTAGTTTACTAAATTGCAATTTTAAATTTCCTGGGAGTTTCTTGTTGAAAACATCGCGGAATGATGACGTGTACGCGTGACGTCACGGACTGTTAAGAAATATTAGCGCTGCGCACACACACAGCTAAAAGTCGTCTGTTTTAACCGCATGATTACACAGTATTCTGGACATCTGTGTTGCTGAATCTTTTGCAATTTGTTCAATTAATAATGGAGAAGTCAAAGTAGAAAGATGGAGTTGGGAAGCTTTAGCCTTTAGCCACACAAACACACGGTGATTCCTTGTTTAAAAGGAATCACCGTGCTTTCCTATGGATCAGAGCGGTCAAGCAAACATGGATCCCTACCAAATGTCAACCAGCAGTTTTCGGTGAGAAAATTGTGATAAAAAGTCGCCACTTACCGGAGATCAGCTGAGCTTGTGCCATCCATGCAGCTGCCGTCGACTTCCATCAGACACTGGCGTCAAAACACCCGTGGAGACACCCTTCCGACTATCAGGTACTGTTAAACTCACTAAAACACTAGCAACACAATAGAAAGATAAGGGATTTCCCAGAATTATCCTGGTAAATGTGTCTAAAAACATCTGAATCCGTCCCAATGCAATCGCGTTTTTTTGGTTTTATTCTAGTCCGTCGCTATCAATATCCTCAAACACGAATCTTTCATCCTCGCTCAAATTAATGGGGAAATTGTCGTTTTCTCGGTCCGAATAGCTCTTTTTGTTGGAGGCTCACATTATAAATAATGTGAGGATGTGAGGAGCCATCAACATGTGATGTCATCGTCTGCGGCTTCCGGTTAAGGCAGGGCTTTTCTCTTAGCGACCAAAAGTTGCAAACTTTATAGTCGATGTTCTCTACTAAACCCTTTCAGCAAAAATATGGCAATATCGTGAAATGATCAAGTATGACACATAGAATGGACCTGCTCTCCCCGTTTGAATAAGAAAATCTCATTTTAGTAGACCTTTAACACCTGGTTTAAAAAGAGATGCTAACAAGTAGCCACCTAGAAAGGCGCCTCAAGGTCAGGGTGCATTTACAAAGCACCCTAAAACAACGACTCAAGTTGCTCTGAAGAATTAAAAAGACCGACCAAAAAAAACGGTTGATGAAATAAATGAAAAAATGGAAATAGGCTGAAAAACATTCTTTCTTGCACCCGAGACGAGCTAACTCTCGCACGCCGCGTCTGAAGGCGCACACCCTTTTCAAAAATCAACCTTGACTTTTGTCACGTCTTTGCAGCACTAAAGGGTTTTTTTATTTTTTATTTTTTTCACACCTCCGCTGTTAAAAACCTCCATCAGACGTTTTCTTGTCCACGCTCCCACGGAACCCGGCCTCCGCAGCGTGTCGATATTTTTCTTCCTGATCAAAAGCATCTCCTGCTGACTAACCGCCATGACGCTCGTGTACGGTGTGCCGACTTTGTGGGAGGGGCTTAGCAGCAGCCACCACTTTGCTGAAGAGGAAGACTCCAAATAATCCACTGAGTCAAAAAAAAAACACGGCAGGGGTGTCCAAAGTGTGGCCTGCGGCTCATTCTGAAACTAAAAATACATGAAAAAGAGGAAAAGCGCTATACAAGTACAACCCATTTATTTATTTTATTTATTTACAAAAGAGCAAACTGGTGAAATATGACGAAAAAAAGGTTGCAATCTTGACTCTAATAACTCAAACCATGTAGGCTGCTTTTGTCTTTAAAGCTGGCATTGCTCAAAATATAACAATGGATCAAAATCAATCTTGTTATGAATTCTTCACATATTTAACATTCCATTTGCTTCACATCTAATATTACACTTTGACATTTATGGAGGGCAAAATATTGCATATGTTGTTTGTTTGCGATATAAAAAAAAAAAAACAGGGTTTCCTTTGACAAAAAGGACATGAAACATTTTTAAAAAATGTAATGTAATGTAAAACATTTTTTATTGACAAATATGTTAGAGTGAAAAAAATGCACATTTGGATTTTGGCCATTATTTCTTTCTATATTGAAAAAAAGGGCAAAAACCAAACAAACGAACGATTTTTTTTAAATAATATAAATATTTGCGGATTCATTTTAAGTTGATCTACAGACTTAAAGGTTGAAAAAACACTAATAAATAATAATAGAAATATTAATCAAAATATAATAATGAATCAAAATCAATCTTGTTATGAATTCTTCACATATTTATCATTCCAATTGCTTCACATCTAATATTACACTTTGACATTTATGGAGGGCAAAATATTGCATATTTTGTGTGTTTGCGATAAAAAAACAACAATATTTTCTTTGACAAAAATGGACATAAAACATTTTTTAAAAATGTAATGTAATTCAAAACTTTTTTATTGACAAATATGTTAGGGTCAAAAAAAATGCACATTTTGTATTTTGCCCATTATTTTTTTCTATGTGGAAAAAAAGGGCAAAAACCAAACAAACGAACACAATTTTTGGAAAATAAAATAAATATTTACGGATTAATTTTAAGTTGAAAAAACTCTAATAAAACACTAATAAAATAATAATAGAAATATTAATCAAAATATAATGAATCAAAATCAATCTTATTATGAATTCTTCACATTTTTAACATTCCAATTGCTTCACATCTAATATTACACTTTGACATTTATGGGGGGCAAAATATTGCATATTTTGTGTTTGCGATGTAAAAAAAACAACAACAGGGTTTCCTTTGACAAAAAGGACATAAAACATTTTTTAAAAATTTAATGTAATTTAAAACATTTTTTATTGACAAATATGTTAGGGTGAAAAAAATGCACATTTTTTATCTTGCCCATTATTTCTTTCTATGTGGAAAAAAAGGGCAAAAACCCAAAAACAAACAATTTTTTTTTTAAATTAAATAAATATTTACGGATTCATTTTAAGTTGATCTACAGACTTAAATGTTGAAAAAATACTAATAAAATAATAACAGAAATATTAACCAAAATATAATAATGAATCAAAATCAATCTTGTTATGAATTCTTCACATATTTAACATTCCAATTGCTTCACATCTAATATTACACTTTGACATTTATGGAGGGCAAAATATTGCATATTTTGTGTGTTTGCAATATAAAAAAACAAGAACAGGGTTTTCTTTGACAAAAAGGACATAAAACATTTTTTAAAAATGTAATGTAATTTAAAACATTTTCTATTGACGAATATGTTAGGCTGAAAAAAATGCAAATTTTTTATCTTGCCCTTTATTTCTTTCTATGTGGAAAAAAGGGCAAAAAACAAAAAAAACTAACACATTTCTTTTTTATTAAATAAATATTTACGGAATAATTTTAAGTTGATCTACGGACTTAAATGTTGAAAAAACACTAATAAAATAACAATAGAAATATTAATCAAAATATAATAATGAATCAAAATCAATCTTGTTATTAATTATTCACATATTTAACATTCTAATTGCTTCACATCTAATATTACACTTTGAAATATATTTACAAAATACAAAATATAAAATATTGCATATTTTGTGTGTTTGCAATATAAAAAAAACAGGGTTTTCTTTGACAAAAATGACATGAAACATTTTTTAAAATTATAATGTAATGTAAAATATTTTTTATTGACAAATATGTTAGGGTGAAAAAAATGCACATTTTGTATTTTGGCCATTATTTGGCCAATATTTTGCCATCCATATATTTATCTAATTAAAAAAAATGGTTCATTTGTTTGGTTGTTACCCTCTTTTTCCACATGGAAAGAAATAATGGCCAAAATCCAAATGTGCATTTTTTTTTTACCCTAACATATTTGTCAATAAAAAATATTTTACATTACATTACATTTTTAATATATGTTTCATGTCCTTTTTGTCAAACAAACGAACCATTTAAAGCGGTCAAGCAAATAAATATTTACGGATTCATTTTAAGTTGATCAACAGACTTAAATGTTGAAAAAACACAAATAAAATAATAATAGAAATATCAATCAAAATATAATAATGAATCAAAATCAATCTCATTATGAATTCTTCACGTATTTAACATTCCAAAAACTTCACATCTAATATTACACTTTGATATTAATAGAGGGCAAAATATTGTATATTTTGTGTGTTTGCGATTTAAAAAAAAAACAGTTTTCTTTGACAAAAAGGACATAAAACATTTTTTTTAAATGTAATGTCATTTGAAATATTTTTTATTGACAAATATGTTAGGGTGAAAAAAATGCACATTTTGTATTTTACCCATTATTTCTTTCTATGTGGAAAAAAAGGGCAAAAACCAAACAAACGAACACCTTTTTTTTTAAATAAAAATAAATATTTACAGGTTCATTTTAAGTTGATCTACAGACTTAAATGTTGATAAAACACTAATAAAATAATAATACAAATGTTAATCAAAAGATAATAATGAATCAAAATCCATCTTCTTATGAATTCTTCACATATTTAACATTCCAATTGCTTCTCATCTAATATTACACTTTGACATTTATGGGGGGCAAAATATTGCATATTTTGTGTGTTTGCGATATAAAAAAAACAACTGGGTTTTCTTTGACAAAAAGAACATGAAACATTTTTTTTAAATGTAATGTAATGTAAAATATTTTTTATTGCCAAATATGTTAGGCTGAAAAAAAATGCACATTTGGATTTTGGCCATTATTTCTTTCTATGTGGAAAAAAAGGGCAAAAACCAAACAAATGAACCAAATTTTTTTCAAAATTAAATAAATATTTACGGATTCATTTTAAGTTGATTTACAGACTTAAAGGTTGAAAAAACACAAAAAAAAATAATAATAGAAATATTAATCAAAATATAGTGAATCAAAATCAATCTTGTTATGAATTCTTCACATATTTAACATTCCAATTGCTTCACATCTAATATTACATTTTGAAATATATGTAGGGCGAAATAATGCATATTTTGTGTGTTTGCGATATAAAAAAAACAAACAGGGTTTTCTATGACAAAAAGGACATACATTTTTTTTTTTAAATGTAATGTAATTTAAAACATTTTTTATTGACAAATGTGTTAGGGTGAAAAAAATGCACATTTTGTATTTTGCCCATTAATTCTGTGTGGGAAAAAAAGGGCAAAAACCAAACGAACGAACACATATTTTTTTTTATAAAATAAATATTTACGGATTCATTTTAAGTTGATCAACAGACTTAAATGTTGAAAAAACACTAATAAAATAATAAAAGAAATAATAATCAAATCAAAATCGATGTTATGACAAAAAAGGCATGCACCAGACAAACAGGAAAGTAATAATAGTATTGACAGATAAATATAACGTTCATCTAGGGACTTAAGCGTTGAAACTAAAGAGAAAAAAAAATAATGTATAATGTACACTTTTATTAGTGGGACCCTTTTGGATCCCTGAGAATTATAGTGGGATTTTTTTTAAACTGTCATTGCTCAAAATATAATAATGAATCAACATCAATGTTGTTATGAATTATTGACCTATTCAAGGTTCCATTTACTTCACATCAAATATTACACTTTGAAATTTATGGGTGGCAGATATTGCACATTTTTTGTGTTTGTCATAAAAAACTGGGTTTTCTTTGACAAAAAGGACATAAATCATTGAAAAAATATGTTTAACATGGTATTGACAAATATTTTGGGGTGAAAAAAATTGCATATTTTGTATGTTGGCCATTATTATTTTCTATGTGACAAAAAGGGCATAAACTAAATAAAAAATGAATTACAAAAAATTTTTAATAATATTGACGGATTCATTTTAAGTTGATCGAGAGCAGGGGTGTCCAAACTTTTTCCACAAAGGGTCGCTCACTGACGAGTCAAAGCATGCAGGGGCCGTTTTGATATTTATTTTGCTAAAAAAAAATAAAGAAAAATAATCTAAAACAGACATTAATTTACAGCCAAAACAATGTGTTTGCTTCGTATTAATTATTAGTAGTAAAATTAGCTACCATATTAGCGTATTATACTTACATTTTTACTGTTGTTTTTTTGTCGGATTTTATTTTGACAATATGCCGGGGGCCGAAAAAAAACTTAAACTTCGGGCCACACTTTGGACACCCCAATCTAGCGACTTAAGGGTTGTAAAAAAATACAAATATAATAATAAAAATAATAATGAATCAAAATCAATGTTATGAACTATTGACATATTTAATGTTCCAATTACTTCACATCTATTATTACACTTTGACATTTATGGGGGGCAACATATTGCATATTTTGTGTTTTTGCAAAATAAAAAAGGGAATAAAACATAAAAAAATATGTTTTACATTGCATTGACAAATATTTTAGGGTGAAAAATTGCATATTTTGTGTGATTGTCATTTATTTCTATGTAACAAAAAGGACATAAACCAAACAAACAAATTACAAAAAATATGAATTAAATGATATTGACGGATACATTTTAAGATGATCTAGAGACTTAAAGGATGAAAAAAATACAAAAAAAAAAAAAAAAAAACAATGAATCAACTGTGATGAGGTGGCGACTTGTCCAGGGTGTACGCCGCCTTCCGCCCGATTGGGTCAGGGTTATTCGTTGTTGTCGAACCCCGAGATGTAGGGACGGAGGCAGGCATAGAATAGGAAAACATGATTTAATTAAAAATAAAGAAGAACAAACAAAAAGCACGCACGTGGGCGGAATAACAAACTAAGGGAGCTAGCACTGGAAACTAGAAAACAAAAAGGAACTTTAGCATGGAAGCTAGTGGATAGCAAACAGAAAAACTGGAACGAACTAATGCTAACAGAAACAGCTTACCGCTACGAAGACCAGGACAAAATGTAGCATGACAGGTAGTAGATGTAACAAACGACACGACAGGTAGCACGACAAGAGTGATATGTGGCAACGACAATACAATACAATGATCCAGCAACTGACACAAGACAAAGGAGGTACAAATAGGAGCCGGCTGATTGGCAACAGGTGTGGCCAGATGCCAACCAGCCGCAGCTGAAGGGGAAAAACAGCACTCAGGGAACAAGACAGGAAGCTGACCAAATAAGAGCACTAGACAGAAACTAAGGACAGGAAATACTAAACACACTGAGGAGGAACACAGCACTCAGGGAACAAGACAGGAAGCTGACAAATTAAGTGCACTTGACAGGAACTAAAAGACAGGAAATACTAAACACAGGAAACAGACAAATGCAGAGGAAAAAACTAAAACATAGACAAACTGTCAGGGGCAAGGCTGACAGATTGTAGCTGAGATAGGCACCAGCACCCCCCGTGACCTCAAGGGAATAAGCGGTAGAAAATGGATGGATGGATGGACAATGAATGAAAATCAATGTTATGAATGATTGACATATTTAATGTTCCATTTACTTCACATCTAATATTAATGTGACAGCTCTTTGTCGCAGTATTCTTGTCAGGACCGAAAGACTGTGGCCAAGCTGGTTGCCAAGGTTACAATGTTTTATTCTTCAACTCTCCAAAGTCTTTCCTCTTTCCTCCTCAGGCTTTTCAGCTTCCCCACCAGCGGTCACCAAATCTGCTAATAAAGAGACAGGTGATGAGATAACTCGTTCCAGCTGAGATATCCACTCACCTGGCACATGCCCTGCCCGCAGGTAACGCGTGGACCACGCCCCTTCCACAATTACACTTTGACATTTATAGGGGCAAAATATTGCATATTTCGTGTTTTTGCGATATATAAAAAAACAGAGTTTTGTTTGACAAAAAGGAAAAAAAAACATTTTTAAAAGAATGTTTTACATTGTATTGACAAATATTTTAAGGGGGGAAAATTGCATATTTTGTATGTTGGTCATTATTTTTTTTTCTATTAGACAAAAAGGGCATAAACCAAACAAAAATAAAATAATAGCAAAAAAATTAAATAATAAATAATATTGACGGATACATCTTAAGTTGATCTGGAGACTTAAAAGTTAAAAAATAAATACTAATAAAATAATGATTCAAAGTGATAAATCAAAATTGATGTTGTTGTGAATTATTGGCAAAAAGGGCATAAAACAGACAAACAGAAAAAAAACATATAAAAAAATATTGACGGATAAATAAATAAATTATCTAGGGACTTATGGGTTCAAAGTAAAGAATATATATATATATATATATATATATATATATATATATACATAAATATAAATAATTTTCAACACTTTTATAAGTGGGACCCTGTTGGATCCCTGAGAACTGAAAGTTTGATCACATTACGCCTGTACTGGCTCACCTGCACTGGCTTCCTGTGCACTTAAGATGTGACTTTAAGATTTTACTACTTACGTATAAAATACTACACTACTCCATCCTATCTTGCCGATTGTATTGTACCATATGTCCCGGCAAGAAATCTGCGTTCAAAGGACTCCGGCTTATTAGTGATTCCCAAAGCCCAAAAAAAGTCTGCGGGCTATAGAGCGTTTTCATTTCGGGCTCCAGTACCTTGGAATGCCCTCCCGGTAACAGTTCGAGATGCCACCTCAGTAGAAGCATTTAAGTCTCACCTTAAAACTAATTTCTATACTCTAGCCTTTAAATAGACTCCCTTTTTAGACCAGTTGATCTGCCGTTTCTTTTCTTTTTCTCCTATGTCCCACTCTCCTTTGTGGAGGGGGTCCGGTCCGATCCGGTGGCCATGTACTGCTCGCCTGTGTATCGGCTGGGGACATCTCTGCGCTGCTGATCCACCTCCGCTTGGGATGGTTTCCTGCTGGCTCCGCTGTGAACGGGACTCTCGCTGCTGTGTTGGATCCGCTTTGGACTGGACTCTCGCGACTGTGTTGGATCCATTATGGATTGAACTTTCACAGTATCATGTTAGACCCGCTCGACATCCATTGCTTTCCTCCTCTCCAAGGTTCTCATAGTCATCATTGTCACCGACGTCCCACTGGGTCATTATTGTCACCGATGTCCCACTGGGTGTGAGTTTTCCTTGCCCTTATGTGGGCCTACCGAGGATGTCGTAGTGGTTTGTGCAGCCCTTTGAGACACTAGTGATTTAGGGCTATATAAGTAAACATTGATTGATTGATTGATTGAACTAGGGGATTATTTTTTTTAAACTGTCAACGCTCAAAATTAACAATGAATAAGAATTATTGTTGTTATAAATGATTGACATATTCAAGGCTCCAATTACTTAATATCAAATATGACACTTGGAAATACAAACCCTGTGTCCATATGAGTTTGGAAATTGTGTTAGATGTAAATATAAACGGAATACATTTTCAAATCATTTTCAACCCAAATTCAGTTGAATGCACTACAAAGACAAGACATTTTATGTTCAAACTCATAAACTTTGTTTTTGTTTTGCAAATAATAATTAACTTAGAATTTCATGGCTGCAACACGTGCCAAAGTAGTTGGGAAAGGGCATGTTCACCACTGTGTTACATCACCTTTTCTTTTAACAGCACTCAATAAACGTTTGGGAATTGAGGAAACTAATTGTTGAAGCTTTGAAAGCGGAATTCTTTCCCATTCTTGTTTTATGTAGAGCTTCAGTCGTTCAACAGTCCGGGCTCTCCGCAGTCGTGTTTTACGCTTCATAATGTGCCACACATTTTTGATGGTAGACAGGTCTGGACTGCAGGCGGACCAAGAAAGTACCCGCACTCTTTTTTTACGAAGCCACGCTGTTGTAGCCCATGCTGAATGGGGCTTGGCATTGTCTTGCTGAAATGAGCAGGGGCGTCCATGAAAAAGATGGCGCTTAGATGGCAGCATATGTTGTTCCAAAACCTGTATGTACCTTTCAGCATTAATGGTGCCTTCACAGATGTGTAAGTTACCCATGCCTTGGGCACTAATGCACCCCCGTACCATCACAGGTGCTGGCTTTTGAACTTTGCGTCGATAACAGTCTGGATGATTCGCTTCCCCTTTGTTCCGGATGACACGAAGTCGAATATTTCCAAAAACAATTTGAAATGTGGACTCGTCGGGCCCAGAGAAGCCGGCAGGGTTTCTGGATGTTGTTGATAAATGGCTTTAACTTTAAGTAGTAGAGCTTTAACTTGCACTTACAGATGTAGCGACAAACTGTATTTAGCGACAGTGGTTTTCTGAAGTGTTCCTGAGCACATGTGGTGATATCCTTTAGAGATTGATGTCGGTTTTTGATACAATGTCGTCTGAGGGATTGAAGGTCACAGTCATTCAATGTTGGTTTCCGGCCATTCCGCTTACGTGGAGTGATTTCTCCAGATTCTCTGAACCTTTTGATGATATTATGGACCGTAGATGTTGAAATCCCTAAATTTCTTGCAATTGCACTTTGAGAAACGTTGTTCTTAAACTGTTTGACTATTTGCTCACACAGTTGTGGACAAAGGGGTGTACCTCGCCCCATCCTTTCTTGTGAAAGACTGAGCATTTTTTAGGAAGCTGTTTTTATACCCAATCATGGCACCCGCCTGTTCCCAATTAGCCTGCACACCTGTGGGATGTTCCATATACGTGTTTGATTAGCATTCCTCAACTTTATCAGTATTTATTGCCACCTGTCCCAACTTATTTGTCTCGTGTTGCTGGCATCAAATTCTAAAGTTAATGATTATTTGCAAAAAAAAAAAATGTTTATCAGTTTGAACATCAAATATGTTGTATTTGTTGCATATTCAATTGAATATGGGTTGTAAATGATTTGCAAATCATTGTATTCCGTTTATATTTACATCTAACACAATTTCCCAACTCATATGGAAACGGGGTTTGTAATATAAACAGATAATAAGTATGAATCATTTTTTGCAATTTTATTTGTGGGACCCTTCTGGATCCCTGTGAATTCTGGTGGGATTATTTTTAAACTGTCATTGCTCCAAAAATAAATACAATCAGCCGAATTCTAGTGTATAATTTAATGTGACGTAATTGGAACATTAAATATGTCAATAATTCATAACAACATTGATTTTGATTCGTTATTATTTTTTGAACAATGACAGTTTAAAAAACAAAAATAAAAATCATTCCCAGGGATCCAATATGGTCCCACTCATAAAAATGTTCAAAATAAGTCATACATTTTTTTTGTTGAACTTGTCACATACTGTAAATAATGTCATCGCTCCTCCTGCCAGGTATTAATGATATCTGCCGCCTTGCACAACAGAAATAGGCGAAAAGACTAGAAATCATCTCCGAAGTCAAATTCTATTGTACACTTGCTCATGCCTGGGAACGCAACAAAGACAAGTCAAATAATTGATGTGATCGCTTCTCCTGCCAGTTATTGATGACAACTGCCATCCTGTATAGTAGGAACAAATAATAATGACTACAAATAATCCTAAAAGTCAAATTCCATTGTACACTTGCTTATGCCTGGGGACACAAAAAACACCCAGTCAAATAATTGATATTTGATCCCTCTTCCTGCCAGTTATGAATTATAACCGTCACCTTTCATAATAATAAGAAGCAACCAGTTTACAAATATTCCCAAAAGTCAATGTTCTCGGTACGCAGATTGATGCAGGGACACGCAGTAGAGATATGTCAAATAATTAATACGACGACCTGCCAGTTATTAATGACAACTGTCATCCTGCCAGTTATGAATTATAACCGCCACCTTTCATAATAGTAACAAACAACCAGCCTACAAATATTCCCAAAAGTCAACGTTCTCGGTATGCAGACTGATGCAGGGACACTTAGTATAGATATGTCAAATAATTAATACGACGACCTGCCAGTTATTAATGACAACTGCCATCCTGTATAATAGAAACAAACAAGAAAGACTAGAAATAATCCTAGAAGTCAAAGTCCATTGTACACTTGCTCATGCCTGAGAACACAAAAAAGACCCGGTCAAATAATTGATAATGGACCCCTCCTCCTGCCAGTTATGAATTATAACCGCCTTCTTTCATAATAATAAAAAGCAACAAGTTTACATATATTCCCAAAAGTCAATGTTTTCGTTACGCAGATTGATGTAGGGACACACAGTATAGATATGTCAAATAATTAATATGACGACCTGCCAGTTATTAATGACAACTGCCATCCTAATAGAAACAAACAAGAAAGACTAGAAATAATTGAATTATAACCACCACCTCAGTTGACAAGAACTTCTTTGACGAGAAGGAGAAGTGGCGGGCTGTGTGCCCGGCGGTCCTTTCCGCCAAAGACATTGAGGATATCTATTTCGAACAGCAAATTGGATAACATCTCGAAGAAGCTTCTCGCCCTGCAAGGCGAACTCGTACTCAACTTGAGAGTGGTCAACTGGAGCTGACTGACCATCGGAATGCGTTCGCTCGCCTCACCGAAAACAAACCATGTCCACAATTGATGCGTTCGTCTTGCCCTCTCAAATATTTGTGTTCAAAACGACGAAAGCTGAAGTGTCAGCGGGTAAGACACCAAAAAAAACCGACTCCCTCTGCGACACACTGACAAAGGGATTGCTTTCTGTTGCCGGTGGTTACTTTGCCGCTCGTGTCATCGGCCAATGGGGGCACACCTTCTGAATTATGCCTGGCAAACGGCGACTTGTTCAAAAACACACACTAGAGTTGAAACATTTCAAAAGTATACATATTGTATTTCACATTTCTTTCTAATATGACCGTAACTCCTCACAAGATGGCACTATTTAACTCCCAACTGTAATCCATCCATCCATTTTCTACCGTTTGTCCTTTTTGGAGTCACTGGAGCCTATCTAAGCTGCATATTTAATACAAACAAGGATTGTGTGCCTGATAAAATGTCTCTCTCGTCATGGACGCATGCTAAGAGCTAAGATAAATATTGACGCCCGCGAGGGAGCGGTTACACGGACGGTGAACAGGACAGAGCTTTTACTCCTTTTGGGCTTTTATTTTGTAGCCGGGATCAATACTCTTCCTACTCAGGTAACGAAAGTCAATATTTAAGCTAAATGATGCTATGTTGATCATGTCTTGATGTGTTTTCTCCCATTGATTACTTGCCTCAACTGACTTATTGCACGTCCTCGAACGCATCACACCTTGCTGCAGATAATTACAGATGTTGATGTTGATTACCAATGCTTTGAGTCATTTAAATTGTTCTGAACTCCTGTTTCGAAGGCTCCATTTGGAGGTTTTGTGTGAACGTTGCTTAATTCCCCGTAGCTGACGTCGTCACGAACAAATTCTCAATACAATAAATTAATATAAAATAAAACAAAATGCAGTATTGTCAGATTAAAAGTGTTTTTTTTAAAGGAAAATAAAGTCATACTACAAGAATGCAGTTGTGTAATTATGATAAAGTTGTATTCCACGCAGTTGTAATTTGTCGTAAGAACAAAAAAACATTGTAACTTTAAAACAGTTGGAAAATTAATTTTTTTACAAAGGGGAAATTATGTTATTTATGGGGAAACATTTTTAATGTTTAATTTTTTGACAAAGTGGTGTTTTTCTCAAAAGGCCTGTTTACATAAGTGTACAGTTAAAAAAAAGTTTTAAGAAAAACACAACTTTAAAAGTACTTGAATAAAGTATTTATTTGTGAAAAGAAAAACATTTGAGTTTTAAAACAGTTGGAAAACATGTTTTTCTTACGCATGGGAAATTATGTTATTTATGGGGAAAAAATGTCAAATGTTATATTTTAAGTAGTATTTTTTCTCAAAAAGCGTTGTTACTTAAGTGTATATTAAGTCCTAAATTTTTCAGTTACAACAAGGTTTTAAGAAAAATACAACTTTAGAAGTACTTGAATAAAGTATTTATTTCTGAAAAGAAAAACATTAGAATTTTAAAACGGTTGGAAAACATGTTTTTCTTATGCATGGGAAATTATGTTATTTATGGGGAAAAAATGTCAAATGTAATATTTTAAGTAGTATTTTTTCTCAAAAAGTGTTGTTACTAAAGTGTACATTAAGTCCTACATTTTTCATTTACAACAACGTTTTAAGAAAAATAAAACTGTAAAAGTACTCAAAGTATTTTTTTTCTGAAAAAAGGGAAAAAAAAATTTACGCGGTGGAAATTATGTTATTTATGGGGAACAATTTTAATGTTTTTTATATTCAAACAAAGTCCTATTTTTTTTTAATCTCAAAAGGCGTAGTTACTTTAGTGTACAGTAAGTCCTAAAATGTTCAGTTAAACAAAGGTTTTAAGAAAATCAAAACTGTAAAAGTACTCAAAGTATTTTTTTTTTTCTGAAAAAAGAAAACATCATAATTTTAAAAGAGTTGGAAAATATGTTTATTTACGTAGGGGAAAATAAATTTGTAATATTTAAACAGAGTCGTATTTTTCATCTTAAAGTTGAGTTACTTAAGTGTACAGTAAGTCCTAAAATGTTCAGTCAAACAAAGGTTTTAAGAAAAATAAAACTGTAAAAGTTATAACAGTTGGAAAACAGGTTTTTTTTACACAGGGGTAATTATGTTATTTATGGGGGAACATTTTTTAAATGTTTAATATTTTAACAAAGTTGTGTTTTGCTCAAAAGGCCTAGTTACATAAGTGTACAGTAAGTCCTAAAATTTCCAGTTAAAAAAAGTTTTAAGAAAAATAAAACTGTAAAAGTTAAAACAGTTGGAAAAAATGTTGTTGTTTTTTTACACAGGGAAATTATGTTATTTATGGAGGAAAAATGCCATATGTAATATTTAAAGTTGTATTTTTCTCAAACAGCGTAGTTACTTAAGTGTCCAATAAGTCCTACATTTTTCAGGTAAAACAAAGTTTTAAGAAAAATAAAATTGTAAAAGTACTAAAGGTACTTTTTCTTCTGGAAAAAAAAAAAAACTGTTATTTTAAAACAGTTCGAAAATAAGTTTTTTTTACGCGGGGGAAAATGCTTTTTTATGGGGAAAAATTTAAATATTTGAAATATTTAAAAAAAAAGTCTTTTTTTTTTATCTCAGAGGGCGTAGTTACTTAAGTGTACTGTAAGTCCTAAAATGTTAAATTAAGCAAGAAAAATAAAATTGTTAAAGTTTGAACAGTTGGAAAATATGTTTTTTTACACAGGGGAAATCATGTTATTTATGGGATTTTTTTTTAAATTTTTTATATTTTAACAACGTGTTTTTCTCAAAAGGCGTGTTTACATAAGTCTACAGTAAGTCCTAACATTTTCAGTTAAAAAAAGGCTTCAAGAAAAATAAAACAGTAAAAGTTAAAACCATGCATCCATCCATCTTCTTCCGCTTATCCGAGGTCGGGTTGCGGGGGCAGCAGCCTAAGCAGTGAAGCCCAGACTTCTCTCTCCCCTGCCACTTTGTCTAGCTCTTCCCGGGGGATCCCGAGGCGTTCCCAGGCCAGCCGGGAGACATAGTCTTCCCAACGTGTCCTGGGTCTTCCCCGTGGCCTCCTACCGGTTGGACGTGCCCTAAACACCTCCCTCGGGAGGCGTTCGGGTGTCATCCTGACCAGATGTCCGAACCACCTCATCTGGCCATTCTCGTTAAAACAGTTGGAAAATATGTTTTTTACACAGGGAAAATTATGTTATTTGTGGGGAAAAAATGTAATATTACTAATATTTAAACAAAGTTGTGTTTTCCTCAAAAGGCGTAGTTACATTAGTGTACATAAGTGTACATAAGTGTACATAAGTGTACATAAGTGTACAGCAGTGACGTGCAGTCATGGAAAGAAAAAAATAATAATTATATTTTTATATGTATGCAGTGGGGCTTCACGGTGGAAGAGGGGTTAGTGCGTCTGCCTCACAATACGAAGGTCCTGCAGTCCTGGGTTCAAATCCAGGCTCGGGATATTTCTGTGTGGAGTTTGCATGTTCTCCCCGTGAATGCGTGGGTTCCCTCCGGGTACTCCGGCTTCCTCCCACCTCCAAAGACATGCACCTGGGATAGGTTGATTGGCAACACTAAAATTTGGCCCTAGTGTGTGAATGTGAATGTGAGTGTGAATGTTGTCTGTCTATCTGTGTTGGCCCTGCGATGAGGTGGCGACTTGTCCAGGGTGTACCCTGCCTTCCGCCCGATTGTAGCTGAGATAGGCGGCAGCGCCCCCCGCGACCCCGAAAGGGAATAAGCAGTAGAAAATGGATGGATGGATGTATGCAGTGATTTTACTATAAAGTTATTTTCCATTTAACTTTACCAGTTTTAAATTACTTTTTTATTCAAAAACGCTTAATTTTTCCACATTAGCCGTTCAAATACTGAGAATTACTTGCGGTGAGTCACAGCCACTGGAGCCTCCCCGTCACCATGGCAATGACTCGGCTAACTGCTGGCCTGCTGTGCAGTAAGACCGTATTGCTGTATGAATTATATTATACATTTCCTTAGTTTAGTTATCTGAGGTATATAATGTACACTGTATTTTGTCAACAACTGTAAGTGTGTAACGTATTTCTTGTGCTGGGCAATCACAAAACTGCTGCGAAACACGTACAATGTGAGGCTCCTGTTCTCCGGCCTCCTGGTGGTAGAGGGCGATAGTAATCCCAGAGATCATTCTTGCACTACTCAGCTAGGCCGAAGCTGGTATGTTTTAAAGATGTCGTTTGCTTGCATATCGTAAAAACAACCGTCCAAAATTTTACAACTAATTGTAAACTTATAGGTGTTGACCATCAGGGCCGAGTTGTGACAAAAGAGTGTGTCGATGTTGAGATATTAAGTTGGTAAGTGAATTTGTTTGCTAATAGTAGCTACTAGCCGTACCCATGTATTTTCTAAGGGCGGTTAACATCGAGTTTTAATCCCGTTTCCTCCAATGTTCTGATCCGATTGAATTTATATTTATGTCGAGTCTTTATTTTGAGTACTTAAATATGGTGACTGAGTATTGTGGCGTTTTAAGGCCATCTGCATTTTTTATGCCACAGTAAAGACAATGAATGAACACGGCCGCTGGAACGCGGTTACACCTGTCATAGTGACAACACTGTGTACTGTCGTGTTTGTTATTTTCTACATACATGTGATTATTTGATATTGTTAATGTTAGCAGTATTATCGGTAATAATGATAATAATAAGTGTCATTTATTTATACTATGCTATACTAGCTAAAGTACCTGCTACATAAAGTTAAAGTACCAATGATTGTCACACACACAGTGTGGTGAAATTTGTCTTCTGCATTTGACCCATCCCCTTGTTTACCCCCTGGGAGGTGAGGAGAGCAGTGAGCAGCAGAATCAGCGGGAATCATTTTTGGTGATTTAACCCTCAATTCCAACCCTTGATGCTGAGTGCCAAGCAGGGAAGAATGCTGATATGAGCTTTTAAACATAACCCGTTAACTGCTGCCGATCAAATACTCTATAGGGTTCATCCATCCATTTTCTACCGCTTATTCCCTTTTGGGGTCGCGGGGGGCGCTGGCGCCTATCTCAGCTACAATCGGGCGGAAGGCAGGCTACACCCTGGACAAGTCGCCACCTCATCACAGGGCCAACACAGATAGACAGACAACATTCACACTCACATTCACACACTAGGGCCAATTCAGTGTTGCCAATCAACCTATCCCCAGGTGCATGTCTTTGGAAGTGGGAGGAAGCCGGAGTACCCGGAGGGAACCCACGCATTCACGGGGAGAACATGCAAACTCCACACAGGAAGATCCCGAGCCTGGATTTGAACCCAGGACTGCAGGAACTTCGTATTGTGAGGTAGACGCATTAACCCCTCTGCCACCGTGAAGCCTCTATAGGGTTCATATGTTTATAAATCTGACTGTGATGAAGTCAGTGCCTCACCAGCCATGAACCTCACCGCATGTCACTGGTGTACAGTAAGTCCTAAAATGTGTAGTAAAAAACAGTAAAGTCGTAACGTAAAGTAGTCGTATTCCACGCAGAAGGAGTTGTAATTTGTCTTAAGAAGAAAAGATTTCACACAAAAAAATGCTAAAATAAAGTCATATTTAAAAAATAATAAAAAAATAATGTTGTGTTGAATGAATAAAAACATAATATCATCAGAATAAAAATGTAATATCCTCAGACCAAAGGCTTGTTTTGGAGGACATTATATGAAAAATACATTTGTATTATTCATATATTGTTGTATCTTTCTCGCAAGACGTAAGTGTGAGTGGTGACATTAGTACCAAAGAAAGGTTTTTCTAGAAAACTGTGAAAATATTCAAACATTTTTTTTTTTTATTAAAAAAAAATAAAATAAAATCGTAATTTTATAACAGCTGGAAAATATGTTTTTTTATTTATTTATTGTATTTCTATTTTTTTACAAGTGGGGAAATTATGTGATTTTTGGGTGGAGAAATGGCATAATCTTAAGAATTATATGTACTTTATTTATTTTTTTATTATTTGTATCAAAAGGCACAAACAACTGGGTGTACAGTAACGTCCGCAGGAGTGTTTTCATGCATATTTGCCCGTGCTATCGTAATGTCATGAAGCTAGCGTCGTTAGCGTTGACAACTTGTTTTGTTTTCCTACATTCAAACACAGCGTTACTGTTCAAAACTGTGTGGCCAAAAATATAAAATATACCTGTTATATACAAACCCCATTTCCATATGAGTTGGGGAATTGTGTTAGATGTAAATATAAACGGAATAGAATGATTTGCAAATCCTTTTTAATCCATATTCAATTAAATGCAATACAAAGACAAGATATTTGATGTTCAAACTCATAAACTTTATTTTTTTTTGCAAACAATAATTAACCTAGAATTTCATGGCTGCAACACGTGCCAAAGTAGTTGGGAAAGGGCATGTTCACCACTGTGTTACATCACCTTTTCTTTTAACAACACTCAATAAACGTTTGGGAACTGATTGTTGAAGCTTTGAAAGTGGAATTTTTCCCATTCTTGTTTTATGTAGAGCTTCAGTCGTTCAACAGTCCAGGGTCTCCGCTGTCGTATTTTACGCTTCATAATGCGCCACACATTTTCGATGGTAGACAGATCTGGACTGCAGGCGGGCCAGGAAAATACCCGCACTCTTTTTTTATGAAACCACGCTGTGCAGAATGTGGCTTGGCATTGTCTTGCTGATATAAGCAGGGGGCGTCCATGAAAAAAACGGCGCTTTGATGGCAACATATGTTGTTCCAAAACCTGTATGTACCTTTCAGCATTAATGGTGCCTTCACAGATGTGTAAGTTACCCATGCCTTCGGCACTAATGCACCCCCAAATCATCCCAGATGCTGGCTTTAGAACTGTGCGTCGATAACAGTCTGAATGGTTCGCTTCCCCTTTGGTCTGGATGACACAATGTCCAATATTTCCCCCAAAAATTTGAAATGTGGACTCGTCAGACCACAGAACACTTTTCCACTTTGCATCAGTCCATCTTAGATGATCTCGGGCCCAGAAAAGCCGGCGGCGTTTCTGGATGTTGTTGATAAATGGCTTTCGCTTTGCATAGTAGAGCTTTAACTTGCACTTACAGATGTAGCAAAGAACTGTATTTAGTGACAGTGGTTTTCTGAAGTCTTCCTGAGCCCATGTGGTGATATCCTTTCGCGATTGATGTCGGTTTTTGATACAGTGCCATCTGAGGAATCGAAGGTCACGGTCATTCAATGTTTGTTTCCGACCATGCCGCTTAGGTGGAGTGATTTCTCCAGATTCTCTGAACCTTTTGATGATATTATGGACCGTAGATGTTGAAATCCCTAAAGTTCTTGCAATTGCACTTTGAAAAACATTGTGCTTAAACTGTTTGATTATTTGCTCACGCAGTTGTGGACAAAGGGGTGTACCTCGCCCCATCCTTTCTTGTGAAAGACTGAGCATTTTTTGGGAAGCTGTTTTTATACCCAATCATGGCACCCACCTGTTCCCAATTAGCCTGCACACCTGTGGGATGTTCCAAATAAGTGTTTGATGAGCATTCCTCAACTTTATCAGTATTTATTGCCACCTTTCCCAACTTCTTTGTCACGTGTTGCTGGCATCAAATTCTAAAGATAATGATCATTTGAATAAAGAAAATAAGTTTATCAGTATGAACATCAAATATGTTGTCTTTGTAGCATATTCAATTGATTATGGGTTGAAAATGATTTACATCTAACACAATTTCCCAACTCATATGGAAACGGGGTTTTGTATAACCCTTGTTTTCTATGAACACTTAGGCCTAGTATGCTACTGTATTTCAATGTTGCTCGTCATGGCGGCACTTGGAGAGCCAGGTGTTTTGGTGGGGGGGGTGGGGGGGAGGTGTTTGAGGAGCACTCTTCTGCAAAATGTTTTTGACTCACGGCTTGCAGGGTTGTTGTGTGCACGCTTGTTAAAAGCAGGCCACAAATAGACAGCTGACCCGTGTCACCATGAGAACTGCAGCAGGTGCTCCTGCCAGACACATTGTGATGGATGCCTTCTGCAGAGGGGAGAGAAAAGTTGAGCTTCACTTTAAACGAACAGGGAAAGTAACACAGACGCTTTCAGAGGGAATGTGTCTTGACAAACGTGACACAAAAACACACACACATACTGGTTATCATTTGGAATGGGGACCAAGTTTTTGATCATGACTTGTGGGGACCACCCTTTCTACAGGTTTGTGGAGGCATAAAAAATAGGTAAAATGGCCACTGGCCAATTAGCTCATACACGTCTTTAAATCTCTGGATTGATGAAGTAATGTGCTGATCATTCTTACTGGGACCCTGATGAAAAATAGTTAATATGGTTCTTGGGGACCAAATTTAAATAATTTTCCATAATGTACACTAATTTGTACAAGACTACTAAGGACCATTAAAAAAAAAAAAAAAAAAAAAAGTTAAAATTAAATATGGATATTAGTATCATTTAAAAAGGTTCCCCTTTAAGGGACCTGGTTTTTTTTTGTCCCCATACCGTCAGAGGTCCCCGAAAAGTGACCGTGTAAACAGAGCAATGTCCCCATTAAGTAAGCATTGCCAGAACACACACACACACACACACACACACACACACACACACACACACACACACACACACACACACACACACACACACACACACACACACACTATTGTATTGTGGTGGATAGGCCCGAATCTTAAAGGGGAACATCATCACAATTTCAGAAGGGTTAAAACCAATAAAAATCAGTTCCCAGTGGCTTATTTTATTTTTCAAATTTTTTTTAAAAAATTTTACCCATCATGGAATATCCCTTAAAAAGGCTTTAAAGTGCCTGATTTTCGCTATCTGTAAATCCACTGTCCATTTTCCTGTGATGCCAACATGGCGGGTAGAACAGCAAGATATAGCGACATTAGCTCGGATTCAGACTGGGATTTCAGCGGTTTAAGCGATTCAACAGATTACGCATCTATTGAAATGGATGGTTGGAGTATGGACGCAGATAGCGAAAACGAAATTGAAGAAGAAACTGAAGCTATTGAGCGAATAGCTATTGAACCTATTCGGCGATCGCCTTCCAACCAATGATTGAGTGTCGCAGGATATCCATACATCTCTGTGCCATGTCTGTCTTAGCATTGCCGGTAAAATGTGCAGACCAAACGAGGGACTTTTGCATCTTTTGACACTGGAGCAACTTAAATCTGTCAATTGGTAAGTGTTTGTTTGGCAGTAAATGTGGGTGGAGGGAAAGGCTGGAGGCAAATATAGCTGCAAATGTACATACAGTTTGCCTAAATAGCATGTTAGCATCGATTAGCTGGCAGTCATGCCGCGACCAAATATGTCTGATTAGCATATAAGTCAATAACATCAACAAAACTCACCTTTGTGATTTTGTTGACTTTATCGTTGGAAATGCATCTGCTTTGAGTGTCGCAGGATATCCATACATCTCTGTGCCATTTCTGCCTTAGCCCACCAATCCATCCATCCATTTTCTACCGCTTATTCCCTTTCGGGGTCGCGGGGGGCGCTGACGCCTATCTCAGCTACAATCGGGCGGAAGGCGGGGTACACCCTGGACAAGTCGCCACCTCATCGCAGGGCTTTCTGCCTTAGCACCGCCGGTAAAATGTGCAGACCAATTGAGGGACTTTCATATCTTTTGACACTGGAGCAACTTAAATCTGTCGATTGGTAAGTGTTTGTTTGGCAGTAAATGTGGGTGGAGGGAAACGCTGGATGCAAATATAGCTACAAATGTACATACAGCTAGCCTAAATAGCATGTTAGCATCGATTAGCATGCCGTTCTAATCGATGCACAATCAACTTGAATCCGTCCCTGTTAGTGTTGTTACACCCTCCGACAACACACCAACGAGGCATGATGTCTCCAACGTACGGAAAACAGTCGAAAAAACGGAAAATAACAGAGCTGATTTGACTCGATGTTTATAATGTGTTTGAGAAAATGGCGGTTGACTACCTAGGTGACGTCACAACGCTCCGAGAGCAAATAAGAGAAAGGCGTTTAATTCGCCAACATTCACCCATTTAGAGTTCGGAAATCGGTTAAAAAAATATATGGTCTTTTTTCTGCAACATCAAGGTATATATTGACGCTTACATAGGTCTGGTGATAATGTTCCCCTTTAAAATTAAATCATGTTTTTACCTGAACGCCATGTTTTGAGTAGTCTGTCATCCTTCCTGGGAGAACGACCCCCCAGCAAGCTGCGACCCCCCCATCTCAACATGTGTCTTCTCTCAATTGCTCTGTTTATTGTAGTTCCGAATGTTGCTGGGTCAGGTTTGATTTTGGAAATGGATTGCATTGTTATGGTATTGCTGTGTATTTTGTTGGATTGATTAATTAAAAAATATATATATATCACACAAAAAAAGCGTTTTTAAAAAAAAAAAGGAAATCGATCCTGAATCCCGCAACGTGAGAATCACGATTCCAATTCGAATCGATTTTTTTCTCACACCCCTAGTCATTAGCTGTGACGCCGGTGAGCTACGGTGTGTAGTGAAGCATGTTTAGCTATTCCTCGTCTTCCAGTGATAATAGTACTTGTGAGACACTTACTATACTTGTCGCCATGGAGGCGAGGATTAGTGATTTAGAAGTAGCTAAAACACTGCCAACTGCCGATAGACTTTAGCCCGAGGGTGTTTCAGTGTTATAACTTCACCTTATCTTTAGTTTTTACACCAAAATGCGTCCATTCTCCCTTTTCTGTCTACACATTGTGTCTGCTTGTAAGTACTCTGTGTGTGTGCGCTGCCGAAACATGCTGCTCTGCTCGTAAAACAGCAATGTCACGACGTAGCGACTACAGGGTGTGGGGGTTGGGGGACTGGTACTTTTTACAGGCGGTATAGTACCGAATATGATTATTAGTATCGCGGTACTATACTAATACCGAACAACCCCAATACATTCTATGTAAATATAAAAAAGGTAAGCTTTTAGTTCATTTTTTGTAATTTTTTTTGTGATTGGTTTTTGATTTTCATTATTTACTTCAACTTATTACAGTATGTCTCTATATACATCCATCCATTTCCTACCGCTTATTCCCCTTGGGGTCGCAGGTGCCTAACTCAGCTACAATCGGGCGGAAGGCGGGGTACAGCATGGACAAGTCGCCAGCTTATCGCAGGTCTCTATGTACATATTTTTTTAATTAATTTTATTAGTTTAAATTTCTTACACACACTTGTTATTTCATATGATGACCAGAGGGGGAGCACTTCAATTTTTTACACACACTTGTTATTTCACATGTTGACCAGAGGAGGAGCACTTTTAAAAATAGATGGATTTGCATTTAATTTGCTCAAAAAGGTTCATCATGTCTTCTTATTCATATACTTTTCACGTTCTTGTTATATAGACCATATTTTGGGTACATTAGATGGAATTTTTACCTGACATGTTTGGACTGTCTTTTTCAGAAGGGTCACCTGACCATTGTGAGTGTTGCCTAGCAACTGTTCCTATAGGTGTGGCCAACCAGGCCCACCTGTCAAGTTTACCTGCTTGGCCACACCTATAAGAACGGTTGTTAGGCAACACGTCACAGTTGTCAGGTGACCCTTCTGAAAAAGACAGTCCAAACATGTCAGGTAAAAATTCCATCTGATATACCGAAAATATTGTCTAACTACAAGAAAATTTGAAAAGCTGGTTGGATGGTTAATGGAGGAAGGATTCCCAGGTATGCTCCCACATCCCGATTGATGGTTTCCTTGGGCGGTTTCCTTACTTTGATTGCCTCCTTAATCCATGGTTTGAATTTACTTTCTGTGCCGATGATTTTGCCGCTGTCCCGGTCCATGATCTAGATATGTATTTTGCATTGATCTGGAATAGCTGAATTGAATATTTCCTAGTCGGATTTTAGTTTTAGGCTTCTTGTAAAGCTTTTTTACGCATTCTTTCTGATGTTCTCTCTTCCTTGTGTTGAATGTCCTACCTGTTTTTCCCATGAATGATTTTTTGCATGATTTCATAAATGACATGGCATTTCTTGTCTTGTTTTATTTCAGGTTTTTCTTTGGGTTTCTTCTTTGTTCTCTTTTCCTTGTTTTTTCCTTGTTGTTCCCCTTTTTTGACGGCCCAGGTCGAATATTGGTAGTTTTTGAGTGCATCAACCAGGTAGACTTGACATGTGCTGGCCACATTTATAAGAACAGCTGATAGGCAACACGTCACAGTGGTCAGGTGACCCTTCTGAAAAAGACAGTCCAAACATGTCAGGTAAAAATTCCCTCTGACATACCGAAAATATTGTCTAACTACAAGAACATTTGAAAAACTGATTAGATGGTTAATGGAGGAAGGAGTTCCAGGTATGCTCCCTCATGGTAAATGGTAAATGGGGTATACTTGTATAGCGCTTTCCTAGCTTCAAGGTACTCAAAGTGTGTTCGACACTATTTCCACATTGACCCATTCACACACAAAAATTCACACACTGATGGCGGGAGCTGCCATGCAAGGCCCTAACCACTACCCATCAGGAGCAAGTGTGAAGTGTCTTGCTCAAGGACACAACAGACATGACTTGGTTGGTTGAAGGTGGGGATCGAACCAGGAACCCTCAGGTTGCTGGCACGGCCACTCTCCCAACGGCGCAACGCCATCCCGATTGATGGTTTCCTTAGACCGCTTCCTCAATTCGATCGCCTCCTTAATCCATCATTTGAATTTACTTTCTGTGCCGATAATTTTGCCGTTGTCCCGGTCCATGATCTGGTTATTTATTTTGCAATGTTCTGGTATGGCTGATTTGAAGATTTCCTGTTCAGATTTTAGTTTTAGGCGTCTTGTAAACCTTCCATTTGTCTCTTTTTCGCATTCTTTCTGATGTTCTTTCTTCCTTGTGTTGAATGTCCTCCCTGTTTCTCCCATGTTTGATTTTTCGCATGATTTACACAGGATTTTGTAAATGACTTTGCAACACTTGTCTTGTTCTAGTTTGGCTTTTGGATGACCAAGCAACTGTCTTGTTTGTGTGAGGTTTAACTCTTGTGTTTATTTTGTGTTTTTTCATGACCCGCTGTTGTGGTTGGCCACGCCTATAAGAACAGTTGCTAGGCAACACGTAACAGCTTTGAAGAAGACTGTAGATGACAGTCAGGTATCTAATACACCGAAAATATGGTCGGACTACAAGAACATCTGATAAAGTATATGCATTAGATTTTTTTTTTCTTCTGTACACTATAAAAAAAATTAATAAACAATTAGTAGATATACAGTGTTTTTTTATTTTTATTACTGTAAGTGGAAAAAAAAAAAGAGTACAACTGTTGTTATTCTGGAAAAATGAGCTGTCAGTCTACCGTAAAAGAATGTGTTGCCCTTTTTTCATGTACAGTACAAATAGTAATAATATACTCTGTAAAAACAATAGTAGATTTTTCAGGAAAAAACCCAAAAAAACTAATTGGCAGCTCAGTGGACAGAATGCTGCCGTTAAAAAAACAGTGGTAGAGTTTTTCCAATTGACTATCCTACGCTTTAAAAAAATCCGTAAAAAATATATCATAATTTTTAAAGTGTTCATAATTCAAGCAGATTTTTAAATACCATAAATTCCAGACTATAAGCCGCTCCTTTTTCCCTACACTTTGGTGCTGCGGCTAATTTCTGGATTTTTCTTCGCTGACAGCCATAATGCAAATAGTTTACATTCAAAGACACTTAAAAGGTGCGTTATTGTTTGTGCTAGGGCGCCATCTTTTGGACGAGTTCGCTCACAACAAATGCTGCCGGGTGAACGTGAGTTCCTCCTGTTTAAAGCTTTGAACCGAAAGTAGAAGTGCTGATCGTCCGTAACGTTCCTACTCGTATGGAATCTTCATTCATCACTCCAATTCTTACTTACTAAAGTGTCCCATGTGTTTTCATGCATATTTCTCCGTGCATAAACATTGCTGTTTATGGCAGACAAACTGCTTTACGGTAAACGAAAACCGACTGCTGTTGTTGTGTGTTGTTGCCGCGCTGGGAGGACGTTAATGAAACTGCCTAACAATAAACCCACGTAAGATACCAAGAACTCGCCCTCGATCATTCTACAGTTATAACGTCATTGGGCAGACACGCTCTTTATACACTTTACTCAGGTCCGCATGGAGCTGGGGGGGTTGTGGCCTCCAGCTCCGCCTGAATATCGGGAGAAAATTTGTCCCGAGAGGTTTTCGGGAGAGACGCTGAATTTTGGGAGTGTCCCGGAAAATCCGGGAGGGTTGGCAAGTATATATAAGGGTCTGAGGCTGCAAGAGTGCTACCAGCACCTGATAGTTAAGGTTCATTGAGTATGACTGTTGTTATTCTGGAAAAATGAGCTGTCAGTTTACTGTAAAAGAATGTGTTGCCCTTTTTTCATCTACAGTACAAATAGTAATAATATACTCTGTAAAAACAATAGTAGATTTTTCAGTAAAAAACAAAAAAACAAATTGGCAGCTCAGTCGACGGAATGCTACCGTTAAAAAAACAGTGGTAGTTTTTCCAATTGACTATCCTACGCTTTAAAAAAATCTGTAAAAAATATATCGTAATTTTTACAGTGTTCATAATTCAAGCAGATTTTGAAGTACCGTAAATTCCAGACTATAAGCCGCTCCTTTTTCCCTACACTTTGATGCTGCGGCTAATTTCTGGATTTTTCTTCGCTGACAGCCATAATGCAAATAGTTTACATTCAAAGACACTTAAAAGGTGCGTTATTGTTTGTACTAGGGCGCCATATTTTGCAGGAGTTCGCTCACAACAAATGCTGCCGGGTGAATGTGAGTTCCTCCTGTTTAAATCTTTGAACCGGAAGTAGAAGTGCTGTTCTGTCTTTTAATCGTCCGTAACGTTCCTACTCGTATGGAATCTTCATTCATCACTCCAATTCGTACTTACTAAAGTGTCCCATGTGTTTTCATGCATATTTCTACGTGCATAAACATAGCTGTTTATGGCAGACAAACTGCTTTACGGTAAACGAAACCCGACTGCTGTTGTTGTGTGTTGTTGCCGCGCTGGGAGGACGTTAATGAAACTGCCTAACAATAAACCCACGTAAGATACCAAGAACTCGCCCTCGATCATTCTACAGTTATAACGTCATTGGGCAGACACGCTCTTTATACACTTTACTCAGGTCCGCATTGAGCTGGAGGGGTTGTGGCCTCCAGCTCCGCCTAAATATCGGGAGAAAATTTGTCCCGAGAGGTTTTCGGGAGAGGCGCTGAATTTCGGGAGTGTCCCGGAAAATCCGGGAGGGTTGGCAAGTATGTATAAGGGTCTGAGGCTGCAAGAGTGTTACCAGCACCTGATAGTTAAGGTTCATTGAGTATGACTGTTGTTATTCTGGAAAAATGAGCTGTCAGTTTACTGTAAAAGAATGTGTTGCCCTTTTTTCATGTACAGTACAAATAGTAATAATATACTCTGTAAAAACAATAGTAGATTTTTCAGTAAAAAAAAAAAAAAAACAAATTGGCAGCTCAGTCGACGGAATGCTACCGTTAAAAAAACAGTGGTAGTTTTTCCAATTGACTATCCTACGCTTTAAAAAAATCTGTAAAAAATATATCGTAATTTTTACAGTGTTCATAATTCAAGCAGATTTTTAAATACCATAAATTCCAGACTATAAGCCGCTCCTTTTTCCCTACACTTTGACGCTGCGGCTAATTTCTGGATTTTTCTTCGCTGACAGCCGTAATGCAAATAGTTTACATTCAAAGACACTTAAAAGGTGCGTTATTGTTTGTGCTAGAGCGCCATCTTTTGCACGAGTTCGCTCACAACAAATGCTGCCGGGTGAATGTGAGTTCCTCCTGTTTAAAGCTTTGAACCGGAAGTAAAAGTGCTGTTCTGTCTTTTAATCGTCCGTAACGTTCCTACTCGTATGGATTCTTCATTCATCACTCCAATTCTTACTTACTAAAGTGTCCCATGTGTTTTCGTGCATATTTCTACGTGCATAAACATAGCTGTTTATGGCAGACAAACTGCTTTACGGTAAACGAAAACCGACTGCTGTTGTTGTGTGTTGTTGCCGCGCTGGGAGGACGTTAATGAAACTGCCTAACAAGAAACCCACGTAAGATACCAAGAACTCGCCCTCGATCATTGTACAGTTATAACGTCATTGGGCAGACACGCTCTTTATACACTTTACTCAGGTCCGCATTGAGCTGGAGGGGTTGTGGCCTCCAGCTCCGCCTGAATATCGGGAGAAAATTTGTCCCGAGAGGTTTTCGGGAGAGGCGCTGAATTTCGGGAGTGTCCCGGAAAATCCGGGAGAGTTGGCAAGTATGTATAAGGGTCTGAGGCTGCAAGAGTGCTACCAGCACCTGATAGTTAAGGTTCATTGAGTATGACTGTTGTTATTCTGGAAAAATGAGCTGTCAGTTTACTGTAAAAGAATGTGTTGCCCTTTTTTCATGTACAGTACAGATAGTAATAATATACTCTGTAATAACAATAGTAGATTTTTCAGTAAAAAACAAAAAAAAAAACAAATTGGCAGCTCAGTCGACCGTTAAAAAAACAGTGGTAGTTTTTCCAATTGACTATCCTACGCTTTAAAAAAATCCGTAAAAAATATATCGTAATTTTTACAGTGTTCATAATTCAAGCAGATTTTTAAATACCATAAATTCCGGACTATAAGCCGCTCCTTTTTCCCTACACTTTGACGCTGCGGCTAATTTCTGGATTTTTCTTCGCTGACAGCCGTAATGCAAAGAGTTTACATTCAAAGACACTTAAAAGGTGCGTTATTGTTTGTGCTAGGGCGCCATCTTTTGGACGAGTTCGCTCACAACAAATGCTGCCGGGTGAATGTGAGTTCCTCCTGTTTAAAGCTTTGAACCGGAAGTAAAAGTGCTGTTCTGTCTTTTAATCGTCCGTAACGTTCCTACTCGTATGGAATCTTCATTCATCACTCCAATTCTTACTTACTAAAGTGTCCCATGTGTTTTCATGCATATTTCTACGTGCATAAACATAGCTGTTTATGGCACACAAACTGCTTTATGGTAAACGAAAACCGACTGCTGTTGTTGTGTGTTGTTGCCGCGCTGGGAGGACGTTAATGAAACTGCCTAACAATAAACCCACGTAAGATACCAAGAACTCGCCCTCGATCATTCTACAGTTATAACGTCATTGGGCAGACACGCTCTTTATACACTTTACTCAGGTCCGCATGGAGCTGGAGGGGTTGTGGCCTCCAGCTCCGCCTGAATATCGGGAGAAAATTTGTCCCGAGAGGTTTTCGGGAGAGGCGCTGATTTTCGGGAATGTCCCGGAAAATCCGGGAGGGTTGGCAAGTATGTATAAGGGTCTGAGGCTGCAAGAGTGTTACCAGCACCTGATAGTTAAGGTTCATTGAGTATGACTGTTGTTATTCTGGAAAAATGAGCTGTCAGTTTACTGTAAAAGAATGTGTTGCCCTTTTTTCATGTACAGTACAAATAATAATAATATACTCTGTAAAAACAATAGTAGATTTTTCAGTAAAAAACAAAAAAAAAACAAATTGGCAGCTCAGTCGACGGAATGCTACCGTTAATGGGACGGCGTGGCGCAGTGGAAGAGTGGCCGTGCGCAACCCGAGGGTCACTGGTTCAAATCCCACCTGGAACCAACCTCGTCATGTCCGTTGTGTCCTGAGCAAGACACTTCACCCTTGCTCCTGATGGGTGCTGGTTGGCGCCTTGCATGGCAGCTCCCTCCATCAGTGTGTGAATGTGTGTGTGAATGGGTAAATGTGGAAGTAGTGTCAAAGCGCTTTGAGTACCTTGAAAGTAGAAAAGCGCTAAACAAGTACAACCCATTTATTTAAAAAAACAGTGGTAGTTTTTCCAATTGACTTTCCTACGCTTTAGAAAAATCTGTAAAAAATATATTGTAATTTTTACAGTGTTCACAATTCAAGCAGATTTTGAAGTACTGTAAATTCCAGACTATAAGCCGCTCCTTTTTCCCTACACTTTGAGGCTGCGGCTAATTTCTGGATTTTTCTTCGCTGACAGCCATAATGCGAATAGTTTACATTCAAAGACACTTAAAAGGTGCGTTATTGTTTGTGCTAGGGCGCCATCTTTTGGACCAGTTCGCTCACAACAAATGCTGCCGGGTGAACGTGAGTTCCTCCTGTTTAAAGCTTTAAACCGGAAGTAGAAGTGCTGTTCTGACTTTTAATCGTCCGTACCGTTCCTACTCGTATGGATTCTTCATTCATCACTCCAATTCGTACTTACTAAAGTGTTCCATGTGTTTTCATGCATGTTTGTACGTGCTATCGTAACTTAATGAATCTAGCGTCGTTAGCATTAGCTACATTGCTCACGCGTTTACAAGTGTCGGTGTTAGTATTATTAACTTTCAACGCCATTCTTTTTGTATTGTTTCACTTTTACAAATTCCTGGGAGCACTCACCAAAATGTCAGTGTGGAGTTATTAAGTCTGTTTAGCTGATTGGAGAGCTAGTTTGCGCAACTAGCGGGTCCATGACCATGACTTCTGTTTTGCTTGATCAGCAATTTTACTGCCGTGTTACAGACACTGTAAAATGAAAGCAATTAAGGTATGTAAAAAAACAATTACAAAATATTTTTGTTTAAATATCTCCGCTTATTGGTGCGGCTAATATATGAAAAAACCTAAAAAAAATGTAGTGGGTGCGGTTTGTATACACTATAGCCTGAAAATTCTGAATTTATTTTAATTTAACTAAATAAATTGTTTGGAAATATGATAATATAATATTTGTTGCAATACTGGATGTTATCAAGGTTTAAAAGGTATGCAATTGATGCAGTAAATATATTTTTTTTTCTCTCAAAATGGAAAGAAAAAATACATTTAGTAAGAAAATATAAGATACTGCGAAGCATATTATTTCCAGGTGTTGGCGGGCCATATAAAATGATGTGGCGGTCCAGATCTGGCCCCCGGGCCTTGAGTTTGACACCTTTGGCGTAGTGTATATCGTTAGCTTGTATCTCGAGATGGACGTAAGTTTGGTTGGGATGAAAGTGAGTGTGATGGACAGTGTTGAGAAAAAGAATTGGATGATATTCATGGAATTAAAGAAAGAAATCATCAAAAGAATCCTGTAGCTTGGACTACTTTGTTGGCTAGAAGACTGGTGGTGATTTGGAAGGCAACAACGCTGGATTAGAGATGTTCTTTATTGTCTGAGACTGGAAAAGACTAGTCTGACATTGAATGGCTGATCTGCAGAAGTGTGGAGTGCTTTCCTTCAATATGTAAGAACTGATCTATCAGTTTTATCACTTTTATGCAGATGACTGCCAAATTTATATGCCGATTTCAAAATGCCACAGCCCCCTGACACCCCTTCTTAACTGTCTATGCGACGTCAAGGCTTGGTTAGCCCAGAATTTTTTAATAATGAATGAGGGAAAAACAGAAATTTTAGTTTTTGGTCCGGCCCTCACTGACTTGGGACCATTGCAAAATTATGTGCGTCCCAAAGTCACCAGCCTTGGCGTCACTATAGACAGCGATTTTAAACTAGACAAACAAGTCAATGGCGTTTTAAAATCGTGTTTTTATCACCTTTGTCTTTTAGTAAAGGTTAAACCGTTTTTATCTTTTAACCTTTTGAACAAGTCGTGCATGCTTTTATTTCAAGTCGCCTGGACTACTGCAATGCACTTTATGCTGGCAATAGCCAAAAAACTCTCTTCCGGTTGCAGTTAGTCCAGAACGCGGCAGCACGACTTTTAACAGGGGCCAGGAAACGCCAGCATGTAACCCCAATTCTTCAGAGTTTGCACTGGCTCCTTGTTCATTTTAAAATTGATTTTAAAACATTGCTGTTTGTTTTTAAATCTTTACATGGACTGGCACCTCAATATATCTCGGACCTCATCCAAATTTACATTCCTGCGCGCGCTCTGAGGTCCGAGAGCCAGTTCCAGCTCGTGGTGCCCAAGATCAGACTTAAGACCAGGGGAGACAGGGCCTTCTCTGTGGTTGGCCCTAAGCTCTGGAACACTCTGCCCCTCCATGTTCAAACTGCTTCCACTGTGGAGTGTTTTAAGTCTCGTCTTAAGACCCACTTTTATTCTTTGGCTTTTAACACTACGTGAGTTGTGTGGTCCTCTGTCCTCTGTTGTCCTCTGTGTTTTTTATACACTTTGATTTCTATTTTACTGTTTTAACTGATTTTACCCTTCGAAATAGTTTTTAATCATATTTGTTTTTATATTGGTTTTATATTTATTTATTTTTTTGTTTTTATTCCGTCATTGGTGGAGCATAATATATATATATATATATATATACATATATATATATATATATACTTTTTTTATTTTATTTTATTATTATTATTTTTTTTACAATTGTTTTAACATGGCTGTGCAGCACTTTGGAAACGTTATTGTTGTTTAAATGTGCTATATAAATAAAGTGGATTGGATTGGATTGATGTACAATTTGACCCTAATTAAAATGCCATGTATATCAATAATAGATTTTTGTTGTTGTTTGCAATGTTTATTTACCTGGACCCATTTGACTGATGTATTTGTTTGATTTATTTCATTTGTATTTACCTATTTCTCTTTATTTATTTTGTTTCATTTTTTGTCATATTTTGTGGCTGTTTTATTTGTATTCACCTGTTTGGATTTATTTATTGTTCCTTTGTTTTTATTATATTGTGTTGGTGTTTTATTTGTATTTATTTCCCTTTGTTTTATTTTTCTGTTTTATTTTGTGGGTGTTTTGTCTAGTTGTATGCACCTATTTTTATTTATTTGCCTTATTTTACTTTTGTTATATTTTGTGGGTGTTTTGTTTATTAGTATTTACCTATTTTTTTCCTTTATATTATTTTGTTTGTTATATTTTGTGGGTGTTTTTAGTTGTATTTGCCTGTTTTTATTTATTTTATTTTTGTTATATTTTGTGGGTCTTTTATTTGTATTTACTTGTTTTTTTACGTAATTTCCTGTATTTTATTTCTGTTGTATTCTGTGGGTATTGTTTAGTTGTATTTACTTATTTTCCTTTATTTTAATTTTGTTTTATTTTGTGTGTGTTTTGTTGGTCTTTATTCACATATTTTAATTTATTTATTTTCCTTTATTGTATTTTTTTGTTATATGTTGTGGGTGTTTTGTTTAGTTCTATTTGCCTGGTTTTATTTATTTCCTTTATTTAATTTTGTTATATTTGTTGGGTGTTTTATTTGTATTTACTTATTTTTTATGTATTTTCCTTTATTTCATTTTTGTTATACTTTGTGGGTATTGTGTTAAGTTGCATTTACCCATTTTGTATTTATTTTCCTTTATTTTACTCTTGTTATGTTTGTGGGTGTTTTGTTTATTTGTATTTACCTATTTTTATTTATTTATTTTGCTTTATTTTACTTTAGTTACATTTTGTGGGTGTTTTGTTTATTTATTTTCAGCTATTTGTATTCATTTATTTTCCTTTATTTATTTATTTTTGGTTATATTTTGTGGGTACTTTGTTTTGGGGTAAAAAAGAAAAAAACAAACATGAAACCTCAATAAAGAAATGTTGAATAATAATCTGGCGATTTGTCCAGGTTGTACACCACCTTCTGCCCGATTGTAGCTGAGATAGGCACCAGCGCCCCCCGCGACCCCAAAGGGAATAAGCGGTAGAAAATGGATGGATATAATAATAATAATAATAATAATAATAATAACATGAAAGAATGTGTCGCTAACCTACTTGGTGAAGCAGTTGGAGTCCAGCCAAGGCCCTTAAATAATATCAAAACAGCAGACATTTATCCATGAAAATAATGAGAAGCTGCTGATAGGGCGGTTCACTCAGCTAATGGCATATCAATTAAAAAAGGTTAATATCGGCCATCTCGTTATGTCCATACGATGGTACACAAACGTTTTCGTCGCCAAGTTCGGCGCACGAAAGCCTGCGTGGTGAAGTGCTTCTCATCCAAATGTGTTTTAAGTGCAGCCAACAATAAAAGGCTGGCGTGATTTATGGAAATGATCTTCTCGGCTGACAGACTGATTATTTTCTCCATCATGCCATATGATAAAGGTGAGATGTTACACGTACTAATGGTGTCAGTGATGGATGTCGGGGAAGCTTTCGTGCTGCGCAGGAAAGGCTCAAAGGGGGACACGCTGCCCACAACACGGGTGATGGATGAGGGAACATGGTAACGTCATGTGACTCGCTCACAAACCACTTTTAATATGCGGCGGGAGATTTCCACTAATTCACTTGACATTTTAAAGATGCCTTTTTAATTCCCGCTTGTCTGCCGTGAATCCTAAAGCCCCCTGCTCAGCTGCGAGGGGCGCGTATGAGTGCAGCAAGTGGCTGACTGAGTGGTCCAAGTGTGTAGAAATGTGTCAAACATGTTGGTCTGCAACAACACACCGTAGTCAGCAAATTCACAAAAATCCTTACAAAAAAAGTAGTAGTAAAAAATGCAAATGGGTGGCGACACCTGCATTAGAGCTGCTGGCAACTTGTAAGCTGTGGTTCGTTAAGTGGAAACAAAAATTCCATCATGTATTGTGCCATTGTGAGGCAGATCTTGATCCTTTCCCTTGGTAGACAAGACCACGTGGCATAAGGGCATACTTGCCAACCTTGAGACCTCCGATTTCTATATATATATATATATATACATACATATATATATATACACATATATATATATATATATATATATATATATATATACATATATATATATACATACATATATATATATATACATACATATATATATACATACATATATATATACATACATATATATATATATACATACACATATATATATATATATATATATATATATAAATAAATACTTGAATTTCAGTGTTCATTTATTTACACATTTACACACACACATCTACTCATTGTTGAGTCAAGGGTTGAATTCTCCATCCTTGTTTTTCTAACCATATGCATGTACAGTAGATGGCGGTATTGTCCTGTTTAAGAGAGTCACAACATTGCTGTTTATGGCAGACAAACTGCTTTACGGTAGACGAAAACGGACTGCTGTTGTGTGTTGTTGCCGCGCTGGGAGGACGTTAATGAAACTGCCTAACAATAAACCCAAATAAGAAACCAAGAACTCGCCCTCGGTCATTCTACAGTTATAACGTCATTGGGCAGACACGCTCTTTATACACTTTACTCAGGTCCGCATGGAGCTGGAGGGATTGTGGCCTCCAGCTCCGCCTGAATATCGGGAGAAAATTTGTCCCAGGAGAGGCGCTGAATTTCGGGAGTCTCTTGGAAAATCCGGGAGGGTTGGCAAGTATGCATAAGGGTCTGAGGCTGCAAGAGTGCTACCAGCACCTGATAGTTAAGGTTTATTGAGTAGACACAAATTCCTATATGGACTGGGACATTGTGAGGCAGATAATGATCCCTTTTATTGGTGAAATAGGGCTATGTGGCATAACGGTTTGAGGCTGCATGAGTGCCGTCAGCACCTGACAGTTAAGGTTCATTGAGTTGAAACATAAATTCCAATATGGACTCTGACATTGTGAGGTAGACCATGATCCCTTCTCTTGGTAAACATGGCCACGTGGCATAACGGTCTGAGGCTGCATGAGTGCTACCAGCACATGGTAGTTAAAATTCATTGAGTGGAAATATGAATTCCAACATGGACTCTGACATTGTGAGGCAGACCTTGATCCCTTCTCTTAGTAAACTGGGTCACTTGGCATAACGGTCTGAGGCTGCATTAGTGCCTTCAGCACCTGATAATTAAGGTTCATTGATTGATTGATTGAGTGGAAACACAAATTCCAACATCAATCAAACACTCAATCAATAATTATTTATGTAGGCCTAAATCACTAGTGTCTCAAAGGGCTGCACAAACCACAACACAAACTACAACGACATCCTCGGTAGAGCCCACATAAGGGCAAGGAAAACTCACACCTAGTGGGACTCACACCCAGAGGGACGTCAGTGACAATGATGACTATGAGAAACCTTGGAGAGGACCGCATATGTGGGCAACCCCCCCTCTCTAGGGGAACCGAAAGCAATGGATGTCGAGCGGGTCTAACATGATACTGTGAAAGTTCAATCCATAGTGGATTCAACACAACCGTGAGAGTCCAGTCCAAAGTGGATCCAACACAGCAGAGAGAGTCCCGTCCACAGTGGAGCCAGCAGGAAACCACCCCAAGCGGAGGCGGATCAGCAGCGCAGAGATGACCCAGTAGATACACAGGCGAGCGGTCCATCCTGGGTCCCGACTCTGGATGAGCGGTCCATCTTGGGTCCCGACTCAGAACAGCCAGTACTTCATCCATGGCCAACGGACTGGACACCCTCCACAAGGGAGAGTGGGACAGAGGAGAAAAAGAAAAGAAGCGGCAGATCAACTGGTCTAAAAAGGGAGTCTATTTAAAGGCTAGAGTATACAAATGAGTTTTAAGGTGAGACTTAAATGCTTCTACTGAAGTGGCATCTCGAACTGTTACCGGGAGGGCATTCCAGAGTACTGGAGCCCGAACGGAAAACGCTCTATAGCCCGCAGACTTTTTTGGGGCTCTGGGAATCACTTATAAGTCGGAGTCCTTTGAACGCAGATTTCTTGCCGGGACATATGGTACAATACAGTCGGCAAGATAGGCTGGAGCTAGACCGTGTAGTATTTTATACGTAAGTAGTAAAACTTTAAAATCACATCTTAAGTGCACAGGAAGCCAGTGCAGGCGAGCCAGTGATGATCAAACTTTCTTGTTCTTGTCAAAAGTCTAGCAGCCGCATTTTGTACCAACTGTAATCTTTTAATGCTAGACATGGGGAGACCCGAAAATAATACGTTACAGTAATCGAGACGTAACAAACGCATGGATAATAATCTCGGGGTCGTTAGTGGACAAAATGGAGCGAATTTTTGCGATATTACGGAGATGAAAGAAGGCCGTTTTAGTAACATTTTTATTGTGTGACTCAAAGGAGAGAGTTGGGTCGAAGATAATACCCAGATTCTTTAATGAGTCGCCTTGTTTAACTGTTTGGTTGTCAAATGTTAAAGTTGTGTTATTAAATAGAGGTTGGTGTCTAGCAGGACCGATAATCAGCATTTCCGTTTTTTCGGCGTTGAGTTGCAAAAAGTTAGCGGACATCCATTGTTTCATTTCATTAAGACACGCCTCCAGCCAACATGTACTCTGACATTGTGGGGCAGACCTTGATTCATTCTCTTTGTAAAGAGGGCCATGTGGCATAATAGTCCGAGGCTGCACGAGTGCTGTCAGCACCTCATAGTTCAGGTTCACTGTGTGGAAACACAAATTCCAACATGGACTCTGATATTTTGAGGCCGACCTTGATCCTCTCCCTTGATAAACAGGCCCACTTGGCATCTTGGTCTGGGGCTGCATGAGTGCCATCAGCACATGATAGTTAAAGTTTATTGAGTAAAAACCTGAATTGCAACATGTACAGTGACATTGATGCCTTTTCTTTGTAAACTGGAAAGCTGCAGATCATGAAGGTGAAACATTTTGAAGCAAAACATGATTGCTCCTTTTGTAAACCGGGCCACATGGAATCACGCTCTGGGGCTGCATGAGTGCAGCTGGCAACTGGGAGGCTGCAGATTACTGAAGATAAACATGATTTCCAACAGATACTGTGACATTGTGAAGCACAGCATGATTCCTTATTTGGTAATTACAGCCAAGTGGCTTATTTGTGCGGGGCTGCATGAGTGCCACCAGCAAGTGAGAAGCTAAGTTTCATTGAGTGGAAACATGAACTCCTACGATTTCATGTGACGTTGTGAGGACAAAACATGATCCCTGTCCCTTGGAAAACAGGGCCACATGGCATCATGATCTGGGGCGGTATGGGTGCTGTCACCAACTGGGAAGCTGTGGTTCAGTAAATGTGAATTCCACTCTTGACTGTGACATTGTGAAGCAATGTATGATTCCTCCCTTTTGTAAAGAGAGCCACATAGCATCATACTTTGGGGCTTCATGAGTGCGGCCTGCAACTTGGAAGCTACAGTTTATTGAAGAGAAACATGATTTCCTGAAGGTATTGTGACATTGTCTTTACCTTCTTTGGTAAACATGAGCATGTGGCTCATTTGTGTGGGGCTGCATGAGTGCCACCAGCAATTGATAATCTAAAGTATATTGAGTGAAAACATGAATTTCAACACATACTGTGACATTGTGAGGCAGAACATGATTCCCCCTCCCTTGGTAAACAGGGCCACATGGCATTGTGATATGGGGCTGCATGAGTGCTGCTGGGACTAGTGTAACTGTGGTTCACTGAGGAAAAAAATGGAATCCCAGAAATGATTGTGATCATTGTGAGGCAGAGCATGATTCCTCCTTCAGTAAAAACAAGGCCACTTGGCTTCATGGGGCTGCATGAGTGTCACCAGCAATTGATAATCTAAGATATATTGAGTGGAAACATGACTTTCAACACGTACTGTCGTGAGGCATAGCATGTTTGCCCATCCCTTAGTAAACAGAGCTACATGGCATCATGGTCTGGGGCTGCATGAGGGCTGGTGGGACTGGTGTAACTGTGGTTCACTGAGAAAAAACATGGCATTCCAGAACTTATTGTGACATTGTGAGGGAGAATATGATACCCCCACCCTTGATCAAACAGGGCCACATGACATTATGATATGGGGCTGCATGAGTGCTGCTGGGACTGGTGTAACTGTGGTTCACCAAGAAAAAACATGGAATTCCAGAACTTATTGTGACATTGTGAGGGAAAACATGATTCTCCATCCCTTGATAAAACAGGGCCACATGGCATTGTGATATGGGGCTGCATGAGTGCTGGTGAGACTGGTGTAACTGAGGTTCACAAAGAAAAAACATGGAATTCCAGAATTTATCGTGACATTGTGAGGCAGAACAAGACCCCTTTTTCCTTGGTGAACCGTGCCACACGGCATCATGATCTGGAGCTGCATGAGTGCTGCTGGGACTGGTGTAACTGTGGTTCAGTGAGGAAAAACATGGAATTCCAGAATTTATTGTGATAATTGTAAGGCAGAGCATGATTCCCCCTCCATTGGTACAAAGGGCATCGTGATCTGGGGCTGCATGAGTGCTGCTGGGACTGGTGTAACTGTGATTCACTAAGGAAAAACATGGAATTCCAGAAATGATTGTGATCATTGTGAGCCAGAGCATGATCCCACCCTTAGAAAAAAAACTTATTGGCTTTTTGGTGTGGAGCTGCATGAGTGCCGAAGGCAAAATGTATGATGATTTCGGGCCTCTCGTGAGAAGAACTACAAAATTGGGGATGGGGCCGTTTCAGGGAGTGTGAGGGGGCGGGGCTTGGTGCTACAAATAAATAGTGTCAGCCATGAAGGATTTGTGTTTGTGATCGGTATTAAAAAGGATCATCAGCAATGGCCATCATGTACTTCTTCGTACAATGGATCTGCACCTCCCTGACGACAACATGTTTACTTGCATTCTGGGACTATGACCGAGCTGTAGTCATGCCAGTGTCGATACGTGTGATGACAAGCGATGTGAAGAATGGTTTCAGAGTAAATTAATGAGGAGATCGATCCATTTTGGTAATTGTCTCAAGATAAATGATAATAAGTGTGCGATTCAGTAGGAATAAGTCACCAGGAACCATCACGTGGTATCTTACTGTCAGCACAAATGTGACTGTCTACCATTTTACTTACTCAAAGTATAGTCCTTGATTTACTTAACTGCAGAGATTAGCAGGCATTTTAGATTTTTGGTGCTGATGTAAAGCCTATGTTTACTAACAAAGAGTAAAATATGTACGTCTGTGACGATTAATACGCATTTATTAATTACATATTTATACCTATACATACAAGAACACATACCATACATATTTAGAAAAAAACACATATACATGTATATATATATATGTATGTACAAACCCCGTTTCCATATGAGTAGGGAAATTGATGTAAATAGATGTAAATAAAAAAGAAATACAATGATTTGCGAATCATTTTCAACCCATATTTAGTTGAATATGTTACAAAGACAACATATTTTATGTTCAAACTGATAAACTTTTTTTTTTTTTTTGTGCAAAGAATCATGAACTTTAGAATTTAATGCCAGCAACACGTGCCAAAGAAGTTGGGAAATGTGGCAATAAATACTGATAAAGTTGAGGAATGCTCATCAAACACTTATTTGGAACATCCCACAGGTGAGCAGGCTAATTGGGAACAGGTGGGTGCCATGATTGGGTATAAAAACAGCTTCCCAAAAAATGCTAAGTCTTTCACAAGAAAGCAAGGGGCGAGGTACACCCCTTTGTCTACAACTGCGTGCGCAACTACTCAAACAGTTTAAGAACAACGTTTCTCAAAGTGCAATTGCAAGAAATTTAAGGATTTCAACATCTACGGTCCATAATATCATCTAAAGATTTAGAGAATCTGGAGAGATCACTCCACCTAAGCGGCATGGCCTGAAACCAACATTGAATGACCGTGACCTTCGATCCCTCGGACGGCACTGTATCTAAAACCGACATCAATTTCTAAAGGATATCACCACATGGGCTCAGGAACACTTCAGAAAACCACTAAATACAGTTTGTCGCTACATCTGTAAGTGCAAGTTAAAGCTCTATTATGCAAAGCGAAAGCCATTTATCAACAACATCCAGTAACGCCGCCGGCTTCTCTGGGCCCGAGATCATCTAAGATGGACTGATGCACAGTGGAAAAGTGTTCTATGGTCTGACGAGTCTACATTTCAAATTGTTTTTGGAAATATTCGACATCGTGTCATCAGAACCAAAGGGGAAGCGAACCATCCAGAATGTTATCGACGCAAAGTTCAAAAGCCAGCATCTGTGATGGTATGGGGGTGCATTAGTGCCCAAGGCATGGGTAACTTACACATCTGTGAAGGCACCATTAAGCTGAAAGGTACATACAGGGATGCAACTCAGTATTCTTCTTCCTCCAAACATGACGAGTTGAGTTTATACCAAAAAGTTCTATTTTGGTTTCATCTGACCACATGACATTCTCCCAATCCTCTGCTGTATCATCCATGTATCCATTTTGGTATAAACTCAAGTCGTCGTGTTTGGAGAAAGAAGAATACTGATTTGCATTCCAAGAACACCAAACCTACTGTGAAGCAGGGGGGTGGAAACATCATGCTTTGGGGCTGTTTTTCTGCTAAGGGGACAGGACGATTGATCCGTGTTAAGGAAAGAATGAATGGGGCCATGTATCGTGAGATTTTGAGTCAAAACCTCCTTCCATCAGTGAGAGCTTTGAATGGTTGACCAAATACTTATTTTCCACCATAATTTACAAGTACATTTTTTTAAATTCCTACAATGTGAATTCCTTGATTTCCCCCCCACATTCTGTCTCTCCCAATTGAAGTGTACCTATGATGAAAATTACAGACCTGTGTCATCATCTTAAGTAGGAGAACTTGCACAATCGGTGGCTGACTAAATACTTTTTTGCCCCACTGTACACTAATATACATACATATATACATATTGTGGAGAATGCATATATGTTTAAGAGTTCTTTCTTTATTCATAGTCATGTTTGGAGGAGCTGGTATTTTTCCATGTGTACTCTGTATACCAGTTTCTCTTTGTCTACAGATGTCTGTGTAGTGTTTTAGGCATTGGAATGTCAGAAGGATGCATCCCCCTCCTTATCTTATCAGTATTGGGGAAAGGGGAAGCATTTCTTTCTGGAGGGACTGTTTTCCCATTCAAGAAGTAGTTTCTTTCCGTTTGAATGTTAGACCTATTCGAGAAGCCGGTATGACTCTATTGGTGATGGGCTGGTCTCCTGAAGCTTCAGTAAAACTTGATAAGATTCCTATTCTGTCTTGACGGTCCTTCTTACTCAGCTTATATGTCATCGAAACCACTTGGGATAGACCAGTGACTTTAATTCCCTGAGAGGTAGACTGGTCGGACGCAACAATATACACACAGAGGCTATTTCGTCCCTACAGGTCTACAGGTTTCCCTGCTCTTCAGGGGAGTTTAGGGAAACCTTTGAAACAGACTTGTAGTGATGAAATAGCCTATGTATGTTTTTCCCTGACCTAAGGAACGTTCCACTCTACTTATTTTGCCAAACAAATGCTCCTTCTCCTCACAATGACTACATGTATGTCCATTTCCCAGATACTATGTTGCTTTTATCAGCGGATTACATTTTATCGGCTGATTATGTAACTCCTACGTTAACGCGGAATTCATATGCCTTACTTTTTTGTTGAGTTTAGAGATTGACTACTGATTAAGAATACTAGCGCTGCGTCAAATAAAACGTAGCAACCATTGTGACATTCTAAACTTATAGTCGACATTATTTTTCTTTTTTTTACTCATCTGTTTCACATCATAATTTTTTTCAATTATCATATTTTAATAATCGGGAGAAGCCATTATTGAAATTGGAATTTAATTTGGTTAACCATCCAGCGATATGTTTTACTCATTTTATAATGCACACACTTAAAAGTAGACACCGGATGGCAGTGAAAGCACATACTCATTGTAGTTACTGTTTTGATTAATCATAACTAATAATTGGTTAAAACTGCAGAAAGAAAGACCACCTTGGTGAGCGACAAGAGCAGGTATGTATTTTTTACACTTGACTTAACATTCATTTATCACGTTCAATGAGAGACGATGAGGTTACCATCACACTTTGACATCTCTAACGTGCAAATGAGGCCTCTTTGCTAAGTCAGCATTGTGAATGAAAATCTGTTCCTAATTGTCTTGTCCTGGACAAACACATGCTAAAAATAAATGTAAACTAGGAAGTGAATGTTATGTACTACATTACCCAGAAGGTTCAGCGGTATAGACAGGAACAGGAAGTACGTGTGAGCTACAATTGTGTCGTTTGATCAATAAAAAATTGACGTTTTGTTACACTTTATTGTTCCTGCTTTGTCTACACACAAAAACAAAACAAGAATTGATTGACAGTTCCAACAGTAGATATTATAATGAAAAGATACAAAGGAACATGATGCTTGTGTTGCAAAGTCTGAGCAATAAAACGAATGACTTATGCTTTGCAATGTTATGATTGCAAGTGTTTATTCCCACCCTACATTTTCATTATCTGTGTGTGTTGGACATGTAACGACGCTAACAATCACCGTAAAATGTTTAGAAAGACAGCAGCTGCTGCCAAGGACAAGCAAAGGCACGAGGGTGTCATGTCAACTCGTCCTGAAATGTAGAATGATGAGTAATATACTGATTTATTGTGATTATTTCTCAGTCTGTCCATGTGTCGTTGGGTACAAATAAAGAGTTGCATCATCACTAATGCTTGCATTGATCACAGAGCCTCGTCATTCATCAGCAAGGGCTCGTTGTGCCGCCTCCTCTAACAACATTGTTTAAACGCCAATCTCTCAGCCATGAATAAATGGCCTGTGCCACTTTGTGGGAGCACTGCGCACATTTATTATGAGCGCACAAAAACAGACGACAAAGTAACTGGATGAAGAGATTCCTGAAAGAATTGGGTGTGAACGCTCCAATGCTGAAGTTGAACTGAAATGCTGACAGAATGTAGTATGAATGTAAGAATAGTGGAATGGTTTGAATGCTGAAGAGTTTGGATTTCCAGGAAAAACGTAATTTGTTTTGGAACGTGGGAGAGTGTTAGTTTGAATGTCCAGGATAAGTGGAATGTGCTGATGTTGGAATAGTTTGATTAGGTTGAAAAATGTGGGAATTTTGCAACTTGGAAAAATGTCCCATTCATTTCAATGGGAACTTTATGGAAATTTAGGGATTTTGGGAAAAGAGGGATTTTTTGGGAAAATGATTAGGAGCAAGAATGTCCTGAATGAGCTGAGTTGGTTGGTGTTGGAATTGTTTAGAATAGGTCAAGAAATGTTGAAGTAAGAACAGTTTTTTAATTGAGAAATCATATTATGGAATTCCTGGAATTTGGGGAAATCCAGAAATGCTTCTAGTTCATAAACCAAGTTGTTTTTTTGTCCTGACTAAGAAAAATATTCTGAAGGAGGAACAGTTGAAATGGGATTAAAAATGTAAAATAAAAAGTTAAAAGAAAAAGTTTGGAAAAAAGGTTGGAAACAGGGTTAGAAAAAACCCAGGAATTCCTGGAAATCTGTTGAACGTAGAAACATGGTTGTTTGAATTTTCAGGATGAATTGAATGTGTTGAAGGTGGAATGGTTTGAATCGGTTGAAAAATGTGGGAATTATGGAAGTTTGAAAAATGAATAATTCTTTATGAATAGGGAAAATGTCCCTAAAAACTGGGAATTCTAGGAAATCCGGGATTTTTTTTGTATAAATGTTCAAATGAAGCACACAACTCCTGAACAGGCTTAATATTTTGAAGTTGGAATGGTTTCAATTGGGAAAAAAATGTGGGAGTTGTGGAACTTTGAAAAATGACTCATTCTTTTCAATGGGAATTTCATGAAAATTTCGGTAAAAATGGGAATTCTTTTGAACACGCGAAAACATTTTAATGTTCTGAATGAAATTTCATGAAATTACATTTTATTTTAGGATTTTTAATTTAGTAAAATACGAAGGTCCTGAGTTCAATCCCGGGCTCGAGATCTCTCCATACTTGGGGGGGTTGCGGGTGGGGTTGAGGTCGGGGGCAGGGGGTTTGGTGGGCGGGGTTTGGTGGTAGTGGGGGTGTATATTGTAGCGTTCCGGAAGACTTAGTGCTGCAAGGGTATCTGGGTATTTGTTCTGTTGTGGTACGGTGCGGATGTTCTCCCGAAATGTGTTTGTCATTCTTGTTTGGTGTGGATGTACAGTGTGGCGCATATTTGTAACAGCGTTAAAGTTGTTTATACGGCTACCCTCAGTGTGACCTGTATGGCTGTTGATCAAGTATGCTTGCATTCACTTATGTTTGTCTGTAAAAGCCGCATATATTATGTGACACAGCCGACACGCTGTTTGCAGGGAGGAAAAGCGGATGTGACGACAGGTTGTAGAGGACGCTAAAGGCAGTGCCTTTAAGGCACGCCCCCAATATTGATGTCCGGGTGGAAATCGGGAGAAATTCGGGTGAATGGTTGCCCTGGGAGATTTTAGGGAGGGGTACTGAAATTCGGGAGTCTCCCGGAAAAATCGGGAGGGTTGGCGAGTATGGATCTTTCTGTGTGGAGTTTGGATGTTCTCCCCAAAGACATGCACCTGGGGATAACTTGATTAGCAACACTAAATTGGCCCTGGTGTGTGAATGTGAATGTTGTCCGTCTATCTGTGTTAGTCCTGTAATGAGGTGATGACTTGTCTAGGGTGTACTTCGCCTTCCGCCCGTATGCAACTGAGATGGGCTCCAGCACCCCCTGCGACCCCAAAAGGGACAAGCGGTAGAAAAATGGATGGATGGATAAATAGTGAAAATAAAAATGATAAAAACTTAATTTGAATTACTTTTTATTTGGACAATTTTGATTTAAAAAGTACATTTGAAAATGGAACTGCATGGAAATGGAATTTTAACCTAAATAACAAACTTTATTTTAACAACAATTTATTTTTAGAAATTTCAATTGAATTAAAAATATACAACTTGAAAATAGGAAAAATAAAATCACAATACTAAACCTAATTTAAATAAGATTTTACTACAGGAATTATTATTGTATTAGAAATTAAAAGGGAAAATACAAACATTTGAATAATCAACCTAATTTATTAAAACTGTATTTTAGGAATTTTAACTACATTAAAATGGGAGAAATAACTAATTAAAATCAAAATAATCAACCTATTTTGGATCAAATTTAATTTTAGGAATTTTAATTGAGAAAAAATAGGAAAGGTAAAATCAAAACAATCAGTTTAATTTGAATAAAAGTGTATTTTAGGAATGTTGATCAAATTAAAATAGAAAATAGAAAAATTAAGTCACAATGATTAACCTAATTTGAATTACATTTCCATCCATCCATCCATCCATTTCCTACCATGTGTCCCGTTCGGGGTCGCTGGAGCCGAACTCAGCTGGATTCGGGTGGAAGGTGGATTACATTTCATTTTAGAAATTTGTATTTATTAAGAAAATAAAATCAAGAATATATATTTAGGAATTTTAATTGAATTATGAATACAAAGGAAAAATAGAAAAAATAAATCAAAATATTGAATTAAATTGTAAAAATATTTGATTTCAGAAATTTTAATTGACTTAGAAATTAAAAGGGGAAATAGACACATTTTCATAATTTTATACTTAAGCAGAAGCTGCTGCGCCCACGACCCAACCTCGGATAAGAAGATGGATGGATGGATGGATGGAACTTAATTTTTTAATCAAAATTGTATTTTAGGAATTTTAAATAAATTAAAATAGAATATAGACACATTTTCATAATTTTTAACTTAGGCTGCTGCCCCCACGACTCAACCTCAGATAAGCGGAAGAAGATGGATGGATGTATGGAACTTAATTTTCTAGGAATTTTAACTCAATTAAAACAGAATATAGACCAATACAAATCAAAATATCCATCCATCCATATTCTACCGTTTATTCCCTTTCGGGGTCGCCGGGGGCGCTGGCGCCTATCTCAGCTACAATCGGGCAGAAGGCAGGGTACATGAACTTCATTTGAATAACATTTGATTTTGGGAATTTGACTAAAATTGAGAAAAGAGAAAGTCAAAACAATCAACTCATTTAAATAAAATTGTATTTTAGGGAATTGGATTTCAATTGAAAGGGAAAAAAAGGCTAAAATGTAAATAATCACGTTAATTTGAACAAAAATTGTATTTTAGGAATTTTAATTACATTTGAAATTGCAAGGACACATGGAAAAATGTAAATAATCAACTTAATTTTTAGAAAAACATCTTTTTTTTTACAATTTTTTTAAAAATAAAATTGAAACAAGACTAACCAAAATGTTCCGCATAATTTTAATCACATTTTAAGACTTTTAATGCAGTAAAACTTCAAAAGGAAAGTACAAAAATAAAATAATACATCAAATAATATATTTTGAATTTAGGAGTTGTAATTAAACAAATATTAGAAGCTAAAATAGAAAAATCAAATATAAACAATTGAATTGTGGACCAGCTCTATACTCTCGGCAGGGTTCTTGAGGGTGCATGGGAGTTTGCCCAACCAGTCTACATGTGTTTTGTGGACTTGGAGAAGGCATCCGACCGTGTCCCTCGGGAAGTCCTGTGGGGAGTGCTCAGAGAGTATGGGGTATCGGACTGTCTTATTGTGGCAGTCCGCTCCCTGTATGATCAGTGCCAGAGCTTGGTCCGCATTGCCGGCAGTAAGTCGAACACATTTCCAGTGAGGGTTGGACTCCGCCAAGGCTGTCCTTTGTCACCGATTCTGTTCATAACTTTTATGGACAGAATTTCTAGGCGCAGTCCAGGCGTTGAGGGGTTCCGGTTTGGTGACCGCAGGATTAGGTCTCTGCTTTTTGCAGATGATGTGGTCCTGATGGCTTCATCTGACCGGGATTTTCAGCTCTCACTGGATCGGTTTGCAGCCGAGTGTGAAGCGACCGGAATGAGAATCAGCACCTCCAAGTCCGAGTCAATGGTTCTCGCCCGGAAAAGGGTGGAATGCCATCTCCGGGTTGGGGAGGAGACCCTGCCCCAAGTGGAGGAGTTCAAGTACCTAGGAGTCTTGTTCACGAGTGGGGGTAGAGTGGATCGTCAGATCGACAGGCGGATCAGTGCGGCGTCTTCAGTAATGCGGACGTTGTACCGATCCGTTGTGGTGAAGAAGGAGCTGAGCCAGAAGGCAAAGCTCTCAATTTACCGGACGATCTACGTTCCCATCCTCACCTATAGTCATGAGCTTTGGGTCATGACCGAAAGGACAAGATCACGGGTACAAGCGGCGAAATGAGTTTCCTCCGCCGTGTGGCGGGGCTCTCGATTAGAGATAGGGTGAGAAGCTCTGCCATCCGGGAGGTACTCAAAGTAAAGCCGCTGCTCCTTCACATCGAGAGGAGCCAGATGAGGTGGTTCGGGCATCTGGTCAGGATGCCACCCGAACGCCTCCTTAGGGAGGTGTTTAGGGCACGTCCAACCGGTAGGAGGCCACGGGGAAGACTCAGGACACGTTGGGAAGACTATGTCTCCTGGCTGGCCTGGGAACGCCTCGGGATCCCCCGGGAAGAGCTAGACGAAGTGGCTGGGGAGAGGGAAGTCTGGGTTTCCCTGCTTAGGCTGTTGCCCCCGCGACCCGACCTCGGATAAGCGGAAGAAGATGGATGGATGGATGGATGGATGAATTGTTTTATCCTAGGACATACTGCTATAATATAATTAGTTCCAGTGTCAAACTGTTGTTGTCAACCTTTCAACTATTTATCAACCCTACAGGCAATCTGTTAAGTAACATGTTAACATTCTCAACAGTCACAAATGTGTAAAGAAGCTAACACAAACGTAAAAGTTTATTACTCATATTATTGATGGTGTGGGACAGATAGAAACAAACAACTGTCATACATACGTGTGAAAAGAATGTAACCACTTCAAATAAAGTGAAAACACTCACCTTTACTCTCTGGTGACACAGTGAGTTGGAGAAAGTCCGTCTGAAAGCGAGTAAACAAAGAAGTTAACCTGCGGTGTACGATAAATTGAGAAGACAGACGGAGCACTCGGTCTTGTCTCGTCTCATGAACCTTGGCGTACGTTCAAAGAATGGTGTCCACTTATTGGGGGAATATTGCACCGTTCTATGGTTATCCTCACACGTTTACACTTTGCCATACACAAATGTGTTTAGATGACGTGGAATCCTGCTGAAGTGCAATTGAAGTGCGTACCGCCAGAGTACATAGTCCATTTATTAATGAACAAAGGTAACCCGCTGCCAGTAAAATCCTGATCTTTGCCACACTTAACAAATTGGCTGGCGTACATAAAGTCCCGTCATCGCTGCTGTTAAATCGATTAAGAAAATGTCAGTGTAAGCAAATACATTAATCTCTTGTACGCCTAAACGTTGCGCCTTACTGCTATCCAGTGGTACATCCTTGCCATTGCGCCCTGAGCCACACCATTGCAGGACTTTCAAGGACATTAAAACCACTAGGAATACATTTAAAAATACTGCAGTCACCATTTAATGAGTTTAAAAAAACCTCTACAAGGGATGCTTATGTGTGGTCCACCCCACGTCAGGCTTCCAAACACTATCAAATCCCCTTCTTTTTGAGCCCACAGATCCGGTACGTTTAGAAGCTGCAGGAAAAGGTACGGAAACATGAGTTAAAAAAACAAGAGCGCGTTTAATGCATCCGTTCTGTGGAATCTCCCAGCATGGTCAGTCCAACGTAAGACAGTTTGTCTCTCGGGTGGAGGAGGAGGAGGCGGGAAACATTTCATTGGGGGACAGAACTGAAAACATTGATAAATTAGGCTCCAAAGGACAAACAAGTGTGCAGGAAAATCATTGTGTTGGTTGCTGGGTGACCCGGCTGAAGACGCAAACTGTCCCTTGAGAGGAAGCGTCCAAACAGAAGAAAAACGTCTCGCTGCCCTACACAATACCACCTCTGGGTGAGGGCTTTGTACTTCAAAAAAAAAAAACAGCTCAACACAAGTCAGTGCTTGTTGGGCAATAAAAATATTCATATATAAAAGTTCAAACAAAAAGAGAATGTGACGAGGAGAAAAAAAGAGGAAGAGCCTCAGACTCAGTCGATCTTGACGGCGGCGTAGATCTTCCTGATGAACATGTAGGCGGCGTAGAAGCCGATGGTGCCCGTCAGCAGCCAGAAGGACAGAACCATCAAGGCGGTGTAGCCAAAGTACAAGAGTGAGGGGATGAACTCCACGATGTCCAGCTGAGGGGGGAGACAGTGTATGACAGGGTGAGAGCAGCGGAGGGCAATATTTCTCACCCTGTATCATTGGGTCATTTTGACCCAGTATCATTGGGAAATTACAGTGTTTTATGCTCATTGGAAACAATAGAAGTCTGATTAATCAGTTCTTTGGTCAAACTGTGACCACCACTTGTCAAGGTTTTATGTAACATGTCCTAACTTTTTCCACTGAAAGATCATTGTGTGTGGGGCCATTTTGACATGTTTCATTTTCAAAACCAATACTATATGATATAATTGTTTGAACCTTTACAGCTCAAGTTTTTCAGGCAAATGTTAAAAACAATTCAGAAATTTTTTTTTTTCATTTTTTTACTCAACGATAAAATCTCCAAATCAACTTCAGATCCGTCAATATTATTTTCCGATGCCTTTGTTTGTCAAAACCCTGGTTTTCTATGGCAAAAATACAACATCTGCAATATTTTTCACCTTAAAACTTCCGGTGTGAAGTAATTGAAGCCTTAAATATGTCCACAATTTATAACGACATGGATTTTAATACATTTTAATTTTTTTGAGCAATGACTGTGTAAAAAAAAAAAAAAGCCACTAAAATTTTCTTGGATTCAAAAGGGTGTCATTATTTGATTTCTTTTCTTTCACATTTAAATCTTCAGGTCAACATTTGTTTTATGCCCTTCTTGTCATTTTTTTAAATTGCATTATTGTCCCCAAAAATATTTTAAAGGGACATTTTTGTCAAGTAATTGGGGCCTTGAATATGTCAATAATTCATATCATTGATTTTTAGAAATTATTTTTTTTGCAATGATCGTTTAAAAAAAATGCCACCAAAATTCTCAGGGATCCTTAAGTGTCCCACTCATAAAAGTGTTAAAAACAAGTCATACATTTTTTTTTTTTTTACTTTCATATTTAAATCTTTAGATCAACTTCAGCTCTATCCGTTCTTAGTTCTTTTGTTTGTAATTGGGGCCTTGTATATGTCAATAATTAATAACAACATTGATTTTATTTCATAATTACTTTTTAAACAACGACAGCTTTAAACAAAAAAAAAAAAAAACGCCTGCATGGCAGCTTTGTTTTATTAGAGTCCACATTACAACTTGTTACATTGTTCTTGTTACATTTAACCTGCTTTCTTTTTCACTCCAATTTTTTTTTACAGTATTTTTAGAATGTGCTAAAAAATGAGCTGCGGGCCACACTTTAGACATCCCTGACTTCAACAATCTTCACTGACTGTAAAATAAGCAGTATTGATTTTAAACACAAAAACAGCAGTACTCTTTAAACAATGTTGCCAATTTTATGGATACAAAACAAATGACAAATTGCTTTATTCATGACTAGGTTTTGGTGCGGTCCGAGCCTTGCGTTGGTAACTCTGCACCCCGGTTCTTAGCATTCTGAAAAAGTGTCCTTCGGGACAATTTGTGTGCCATCATAAAACCTTGTGGCATGCAGGACTGGCATGTTTTTAATGGGGAAAATAAGATGGAGCCCTATGCAATATTAATGCAGCGTGTGTATGTGTGTTTTACCTTATTAGCAAAGTAGAAGACGGCATACACCAGGACATAGAAGGCAGACCCTCCTGAAACCAGGAAGGTTCTCCACCACCACCGATAGTCCTTATAAGAACGTTAAGAGGGACAGAAAGCACATGTTGTATAAAGCTGAGCATGGCTAATAAAACTGTTAGCATGTGTAAAAAAATAAGCTTTATATGACAGTGAGATGTACAGCTGAAAAATTTGATAAAAAGTTAGCATGCGCATGTGCCATGTACCAAGTTCATAACTGTAGTGATTCAGCTGCAAAATTGGCTGAAAAGGTTAGCATGTGTTATGTATTAAGTTATACAACTGAGGTATACAGCTGAAAAATTGTCTACAAAGGTTGGCATGTGTCATGTACTAAGTTATATCACTGAGGTGTACAACTGCTAAATTGGCTAAAAATGTTAGCATGTGTCATGTACACTTTACTCACCTGTTCCCAGTGCCACCCACACTGGTTTAAATGTAACTTAGATATTGGGTTTCACTATGTAAAGCGCTTTGAGTCACTTGAGAAAAGCGCTATATAAATATAATTCACTTCACTTCACTACTAAGTTATATCACTGAGGTGTACAACTGCTAAATTGGCTAAAAAGGTTAGCATGTGTCATGTACTAAGTTATATCACTGAGGTGTACAGCTGCTAAATTGGCAAAAAAAGTTAGTGTGCTAATGTTGGCATGCCAATATTACCACGCTAATAGTTTTAACATGTCAAGTACCAAATTATAGGACTTTATCGTCTTTCGGCTGCAAAATTGGCTATAAAAGGCAAGTGTCAAGTAGTAAGTTATATTACGAATGTGTAAAACTGCACAAATGTCCCAAAACGTTAGTGTGCTAATGCTAGCATGCTAATATTAACATGTGAAGTACTAAGTTATATGATGCAAGTGTTTCGGCTGTAAAATTGGATTAAAAAAGATAGTATGTGTCAAGTACTAAGTTACATTACCAAGGTTTGCAGCTACAAAATTGGCAAAAAAAGTCAATGTGCTAATGTTAGCAGGCTAATATTATCATGAGAAGTACTAAGTTATATGACAGGTGTTTCGGCTGCAAAATTGGCTAAAAAAGTTAGCATTTGTCAAGTTGTAAGTTATATTACGGAGGTTTACAGCTGCAAATTTGGCGAAAAAGTTAGTGTGCTAATGTTAGCATGGTATTATTAACATGTCAAGTACTAAGTTATATGACTGAGTGTTTCGGCTGCAAAATTGGCAAAAAAAAGCATGTGTCAAGTAGTAAGTTATACTACAGAGGTGTACAGCTGCAAAATTGGCTAAAAAAGTTAGTGCGCTACAGTCAGCATGCTAATTTTAACATGTCTAGTACCAAATTATATGACTTTAAGGTGTGTCAGTTGTAAAATTGGCTAAAATAATTAGCATGTGTCAAGTACTAACTTATATGACTGAGGTGTTTCAGCTGCAAAATTGGCTAAAAAAGTTAGCATGTGTCAGGTAGTAAATTATATTACAGAGCATTACAGCTGTAAAATTGGCTAATGTTAGTATACTAATATTAACATGTCAAGTACTAAGTTATACGACTGAGGTGTTTCGGCTTCAAAATCGGCTCAAAAAGTTAGCTGAAAAAGTCAGGATGTGTTATGTACTGAGTTGTATTACTGAGGTGTTTCGGCTTCAAAATCGGCTCAAAAAGTTAGCTGAAAAAGTCAGGATGTGTTATGTACTGAGTTGTATTACTGAGGTGTACTGCTCCAGAATTGGCTAAAAAAGTTAATGTGCTAATAAATGTTAGCATGCCAATATTAACACGCTAACAGTTAACATGTCAAGTACCAAATTATGACTCTTAGGTGTTTCGGCAGTGAACTTAGCTAAAAAGGTTATTAGCAAGTGTCAACTGAGGTGTTTCGGCTGCAAAAATTGCTAAAAAAAAGTTAGCATGTGTCAAGCAGTAAGTTATATTACGGAGCTTTACAGCTGTAAAATTGGCTAATGTTAGCATACTAATATTAACATGTCAAGTACTAAGTTACATGACTGAGGTGTTTCGGCTGTAAAATTGGCTAAAAAAGTTAGTATGTGTCAAGTACTAAGATATATGACTAAGGTGTTTTGGTTTCAAAATCAGTTAGCATGTATGAAGTAGTAAGTTACATTTCGGAGGTTTACAGCTGCAATATTGGCGAAAAAAGTTCATGTGCTAATGTTAGCATGCTAATATTATCATGTGAAGTACAAAGTTATATGACAGGTGCTCCGGCTGCAAAATTGGCTAAAAAGGTTAGCATGTGTCAAGTAGTAAGTTATATTACGGAAGTGTACAGCTGCAAAATAGGCTAAAAAAGTTATTGTGCTATTGTTAGCATGTTAATTTTAACATGTTAAGTACCAAATTATATGACTCTGTCGACAGTGGCGGGGCCTGCCGCGGAGCGCGGTGTGTAAGGACCGGCCTCGAAGCACAGTTGGCAGGTGATGGGATTACGCAGCTGGGACAGATCATCCAATCACCTGCCATGCTTATTAGCAGCAGCAGGCCCGAGACACGGTTGCTGGAGTTGGAGTGAACGAAGAAGCGCACACTCTGGACATTGCCAGAGAGACTGAAAAGTTGTGTGCTGCCCGGGCGAATATGCGCTGCCAATAAAAGAAGCCATTTTTAACACCAGATATCCAGGCTGTGGGTGGATTTTTCAGCATCAGGTGAAACCACGGGAGAAAGACCTTCACAGACTCTAAGGTGTTTCAGTTTTAAAATTGGCTAAAATAGTTGTTAGTTATTACATGACTGAGGTGTACAACTCTAAAGTTGGCTAAAAAGGTTAGTGTGCGAATGGTAGCATGCCAATATTAACACGCTAATAGTTAACATGTCAAGTACAAAATTAAGACTCTCGGGTGTTTCGGCAGTGAAATTGGCTAAAAAGGTTATAAGCATGTGTGAACTGAGGTGTTTCGGCTGCAAAATTAGGTACAAAAACTAGCATGTGTCACGTACTAATTTATATGACTGAGGTGTTTCGGCTGCAAAATTGGCAAAAAAGGTTAGCATGTGTCAAGTACTAAGTTGCATTACTGAGGTGTACAGCTGCAAACTTGGCCAAATTAGATGACTGAGGTGTACGGCTGCAAAGTAAAAAAGTAATAAAGTAAAAATAAAGTAAAAAGCCAGAATGTGTAAAGTATCAAGTTATATTGGGCTAAAAATTGGTTTAATAAAGTTAGCATGCTAAGATGTTACACTAGCATGCTAAATGTTAGAAAATGTCAAGTATTTTGTTATATCCCAGCACAGTTGAATAAACACACGCTGTCTGTAGAGAGGAATGAAGGAATTACCTCTGCACACAGCTGGAAGTAGACCATGACGATGCTGATCTGAGAGCAGGAGACCACCAAGATGATGAAGACCAGAAAGAGGAAGCCAAAGAGGTAATAGAACTGATTCTCCCAGATGGCCTAAAAGCACACACACACATTTATGATGACTTGATGGTCTTGGTAATGACCAACAAACACACACACACGCACACACACACACACACACACACACACAGGTAGACAAGAAGCTATCACACTCACGCTAAAAATGAAGAAGAGCTCAATGAACATAGCACCAAATGGGAGGATCCCGGCCATCAGGATCCTAATGAAGAGAAAAACGTTGACGGTTTAAACACCCGAGGTCCTACGTCAGCTCATGTGAGAAAGTGGCGCGCTCGCTCACCCGACAAACTTGTTCATGTACCAGCGCTGCTCCGGGACCTGCCGAGGGATCTGGTTGGTGCGCACGGGGTTGTCGTACGGCTGCTTGCGGAAGCCAAAGTAGTAGCCCAGGTAGACCAAGGGCATGGAGATACCAAACCACATGCACAGCAGAGCCAGCATGGTGGTGAAGGGCACCTGAAGTTGGGGAAGAAAGTAAGTCCCAAAGCACAATAAAGTATACATTGTTTATACCAAACACACACTATGACACGAAAAGTGTCAACAAAGAGCAAATAGGTGTTTAGAACAGGAAATATTCACGCTAAAAACAAAGAGGGAACAATGTCCTTTTTTTAAGCAGACAGATAACTTCCTTATTTTCAAGAACAATACCGATAACCGATGGACTTATTTATATCTATTATTTTTTAAATGTAGATTTAAAGGGGCCCTATCATGCAAAACCAACTTTTCTTACTATTTGTGCCTGCTGGTGTGCATTTGTCTGAAATCCTAGCATGGAGGCATGGCTGGGATGTTCATAAAACTATCTTGCCTTCCTATCTACTTCCTCCAAACGGTCCGTTTGGAATGTGCAAAATTGGTGACGTCATCATTCGGGAAATTTACCAAGACTAAACTACAGATGTGCGCGCATCTGTAGTTTAGACGACAAAATGGTAAAGATACGACTTGAATAACAAAAATGCTGCTGGTAGGTTGCAGGTTTTCCCTTAATAAAATGCGACACGCCGCCAATGCATTTTCATTACCGCCACACCTAGGAATATAAGGTTGTTGTTTCTTTTTGCTTGAAAACAAATTCAAGTTATATAAAATATTGTAGCCCCCAGAAGATATCACACAAAATCCAAGGCTATATTTAATTTAATTACCAATCTAATGATAACAATTCCAACAGGTTTTACCTCCCGTGCAAAAACGTTTGTCTCCGTGAGTCCACCCTTGCCCAGAAACAAAATAACACTTACTTTGGAAAATAATTAAAAACAAAAAAGTCCTCAAATTGTTGTTTTTATTAGAGACATTTAAATTGTGTTAGATAATCCCAATTATTTTTTTTACATTGATATACTGTAGATTTAATTGAATCTAATGTGTATCATCTCTTAAATGTATTTAAACTTCCAACAATTTTTGTTTGTATGAGAATTTTTTGAATTTGATTTATTATGTTAATTTCTCGGCCTGATCCGGAACATTAGAGCTATGTTAAATTGTATATTGGAATCGCCTCAATGTTTGTATTTTCATTGTTCAAAAAAAAAAAAAAGAAAAAATACCCCCAATCATTCTTCAGGTACGGACGGTGTGTTTGCAAACATGGGAAAAACTGACATCAAATCCAAACCACACAGACATAAAACATTAGCACCAGCTGCTCGTTACATTACGAAATTATATGTGTACCCTATTATTTGCGCAGTATTGACAAGTGATGTACCGAAAACTCGACCACCTGAAAAACTTTAATTACTGAAAAACCGCGCTGCCGAAACCGGAAGTAAACAAAACGTCAGAATGTCTGTGATGTGGACGTAACTTTAATATATTCCAGACATACCCAGGGACAACGATCTACAAAATGTGCTAGATGTTTTGAATAAAAAAGTCCTTTCAAAGTTTCTAAACACTTGAAAAAATCTCAACAAAGTACATTGTACAATCAGCAGCAAAAATTTTAAATATGGCAAAACAATAAAAAAAAAATATGTTAATACTAATTAATAACAGATTTGTTTTTAAATGTAAATAAACATTTTTGCAGCCTTTTTAAAAGAAAATCATAGGCTCACAGTAAATTAGGCAAATTACTCGGTGACGTTATGGTGACCACGCCCCCACCACCACAGGTATCGTGGCAGTCAAGGGAAAATCCTGTTACCAAAATCAGGGCAGTATTCAAACCTCCAGACTCATCTGAAAAAATAAGAAGTGCCTGGGTAACGTTTTTGTTTCATGGCGATGTGCCTTCAAACTGTGAAAAAGTTGCTTCAAAAGCGTGTCAAGAGGACTCCTGCTTCGCCCACAAACTTTCACAAAAGATGGATTTTCTGAAAAACTAATTTTTTAATGGCAAGCTCGGTGACTACTATCTATGGCAATGGAGGACACAATGAAACACTGAGTAATAACAGTAGGTCAAACATGTTCAATTTGTTGTGAAGCTCGCTTAGACAGTAGCATTACCGTCCTCCAGCCAAATAAAGAATTATTTTCCTCACAAATACATTTTAATTTGATCAGTGCCTACTCTGTTTAGCAATGAACAAATAAGTAACACAATCAATGTAGAACTAGCCGTGCAGCAGAGTTATTTACATGATATAGAATAGAAAAGCCTTTTATTGTCAAAATACACATTTGCAAGTCCAGGATCAAGCATTAGAAAGTTAGACGCGAAAGAAATGCAACGTTAGTCACGGTATAGTTCCAGATCTGTACGTGAGCCGGGTTTCCTCCCTCTCTCCTTTCTAAGAGACAACAACAAACCATGGTGAGCAGCTGGTCTTGCTATATCATCCGAGATGTCGTATTGTGGTCAATGTGATTTAAAATACATGTCTAGTGGCGGTCACCAACGTCTATAGTGCAAAGTAAAAGCAGGAAAGCTACAAAAAAAAAAAAAAAAAAAAAAAAGAAAAAAATTTAAAAAATGACACAAAAAAAGCTGACATGCGAGGGCAAAAGCTCATCGGCGTGAGGAGGAGGGGTTCATTTGGATATAACAACTCCTCTCAAAACAAGCTGTTTTGAAAGAGAGCAAAAAATTACTTGACAAAGGTCTGTAAAAAAAAAAAAAAATTCACCAAAGAACCATTATTACATGTTATGTAGACCAGAATGAAGCCTTCTAAATTTAACATGGTCCGCAAAAGCCTTGAAATAATATGCATCAATGAAGTACTTTATATTTCCTTACTAAATGTAGACGTTTGTTCTATTTAGAAATAAATAAATACATGTATTGCATGTAATTTCATATCTTATCAACTTTAATATTATTGAGTAATGCAGAAAATAGTATACTGGCATTCATTTCAAACTTTTTTTTTTGTTAAAATACAAATAATGGTAATAAATATCTGCATGAAGTATGATTTCCAAGCAAGTTATCCATCAAATGGTAGACTGTAAAAGACAATGGATTTTGGGTAAAACAGAAACCTCACAATCTCAGTAGATATAATGTCTAATTTCTAGTTAAAATGTCTAAACCAACATTAATACAAGTCACAATACCCTGAATTGTTATAAGACACACAACTTTACAATACTGGTAAGTATAGCTAATAATACGTTTTAACTGCTAATTTCAAGTTTTTAAAGCTTTAATATGTCAAGAATTCTTATCAATAAAATATTGGCTTTTTCCATTGGCAGATTGATTTTCTCATTACGAGCAAAAATAGCTTGTATTATGTATTTTTTTACCCTTCCTAAGAAGGATTTTTTTTTTTAGTGCAAGCAGAATTTTGAAGTAAAAAAACCCCTATAGAACCGTTTTCCATTTACAGTAATTTGCTGTAAAAACTTCTACATTTTACGGAAAAATTGTCCTGACTGAGCTCCCAGTTTTTTACTGCAAAATTATTTGATTTTTTTTTTTTACTGTGTATGTAAAAAAAAAAATAAATAAAAAAATCAACTGCAAAGGCAATTGTATATTTATGAATAATTCCCATTTACAAGCGGCCCGAACTGCTATGTGGCCCTCACTTAAAACGAGTTTGATGCCCATGGTTTACAATAAGCTCATGAGTTTCTAACAATAGTAGGAGAAAGAAAAGGAGCGCTTGATTTGCTCACCTTACCTCACCTACAGCACTCTACGGGTAACCTAGTCTCATTGGCACTTTTTTTAAAATCAAATATTGGAGCTTTTTTTGTTGATCTGGGCCGATATTCGATAAGTCAATTAACCCAACGATGAATGAAGACGAAGTCGGTATTTTTTCCAGCGTCGATAGCCGCCATATGCATGCATCGTTATGGTTTACAAGAAGGGTCACTCGTTTGCATGTGAGTTTGTACTACGAGCACATAAGCGGCAACAATGATATCCGTTGTAAAACTCCCGACGGTTAGTTTTGCCAGCGTAAATTAAAATGATTGTTAATTAGCTAGTTTAAATACTAACATCAACGTATTTCCCTATTAAGAATCGTCACACCCCAATCTAAACTTGTGTAAACACATTGTCATCTAAACAACTAAGATGCAGTATTAACATTGAACATAGAGGCTTTGCTGCCTTTGCGCAAAGCGATGGATATATATTCCAGTGTCGTGTTGAAACAGACGGACTTGCTTAAACAAGAAGTGGACTCACGTGACGTCACATCAGTTGATCACCCAACTTACACTAATGAAAAAAAAACATTCTATAATGTTTACGAATTAAAATGGAAGAAGATAAACAGATTTAAGAACAGGAATAAAAAAAATATGGCTCTTATGAAGCCAGAGCAATATTTCATGTTTTCTCTGCCAAGAAAGTGTATTGTGTTTATTTTAGTTATTAATAAAAATACAACTTGGTTAAAAAATGGCAGCGTGTTTACAAGTACTTTTTGAGCACATTCCACAATACTGCGATAATACTGATATCTGTGATCATTTTGATCACAATAACTCTATTTGGCCATTTTGTTTATTGCTTTGATTGAGGGTCCTCCAACCCTTTTTAACAGACACAGAACCTATTTTATTGCTTTTGGTTGTTATTTTTAATTTTGCTGACAAAGTATATTTTATATGAAAAAGATGTATTTAACTTGAATCTTTAGAAGTTTACACTTCAATTACAACGCTATAGGGTTGTACGGTATACCGATACTAGTATAGTAATTAATCATATTTGGTACTATACCGCCTCTAAAAAGTACTGGCCCCCCCTTTTTTGACAGGCACAACAGCGCGTCGTCATCACGTCGTGACATTGCTGGTTTTACGAGCAGAGGAGCATGTTTGGCAGCGCACAATCCCGGAGTACTTACAAGCAGACACAGTGTGTAGACAGAAAAGAGAGACTGTATCAATTTTGGTCTAAAAACTAAAGATAAAGGTGAAAAGGCGCTCTAAGACATGGCTAGGAGCTAACATCCAGCCATAGTTTTTTTGCTACTTCTAAATCACTAATCCTCGTCTCCATGGCGACAAATAAAGTATGTTTCTTACAGGTGTCATTTTCACTGGAGGACGAGGAAACTTCCCTACACACCGGCATCACAATGTTAACAAACACCAGGGATGACTTTACAACTGACATCCACTGTAAGGCTACCAAGTACAATAGCGTATCTAATCGATACTACTATGATTACATCGATATTTTTAGCATCAGAAAATCTTTTTTCCTTTTTTTAAAATTCATATTATGTTTGTAAACTCAGGAAATACGTCCTTGGACACTTAAGGACTTTGAATATGACCAATGTATGATCCTGTAACTACTTGGTATCGGATCGATACCTAAATTTGTGGTATCATTCAAAACTAATGTAAGGTACCAAACAAGAGAAGAACAAGTGATTATTGAATTTTAACAGAAGTGTAGACAGAACATGTTAAAACAGAAAATTAACCAGCTATTAACAGGAAATGGACAAGTACATTATTTATTAATTTTTACAGTGTGTCCCTCATAATATTGACAAGATAGTATAATGATAAATGACACAATATGTTACTGCATACGTCAGCAGACTAATTAGGAGTCTTTGTTTGTTTACTTACTCCCAAAAGACAAGTAGTCTAGTAGGCTCACTATTTTATTTAAGGGCTAAATTGCAATAATAAACATATGTTTAATGTACCCTAAGATTTTTGTGGTCCCCTTTACTCAGAAAATTATCGAAAAGTATTGAAATACATTTTGGTGCCGGGACCAAAATATTGGTATCGGGACAACCCTACAATGCTAAAATACTCGGGCAATACAACTGTATTACATTTTAAAAGAGCATACGTGCAATATCATTATGCATTGTCATTACTTCATTTGGTCTCAAAATAAAGTTTATCGGCAATAATTTTCTAAGTCAATACATCGTTCAGCAAAAACGATGTATTAGCACAACAATTATCTGTCCGCTTTGAAAAGGAAATATGACAAAATGGCCCCTGCAACCTTGGATTTTTCAGCATAGGTCCCTAAATGGAAAAGGCTTGGTTTATATTCATGTTCATGCTCACCGCCCCAGAGGAGTGCTCGCCCCAGATGAAGCAGTTGAGAATGAAACAGATGCCAAAAAACACAGCGGGATACAAAGTTGCAGTCTGCAGGAGATATTAGAAACATGTTGACACAGAGTACGGAGTTAGCTTAGAAATAATGTCTGCCACTCACACAAAATGCTCCTTTCTTCCAGCGGTGGCCTTTCAGTGTGCGGTACAGTCTACCCGCAAAGTAGCCTCCAAACACACTAGGGAGTAAAAACAACACATTTTAACACCACAAAATGATTGCTACAGTAGTTTCATCTTCTTTTTCTTTTTAGCAGTAATAGTTCTCACCCCATAAACATGAAAAGGAAACAAGCAGTGGTCATCAGGGCTCCTCTACTGGATGGAGACAACATGCCCAACATAGCAACAACTGCACAAGCACAAAGAAGGAACAATTAACACTTACAAAGTCAACACATCGTATATTCCAGGGGTGTCCGAACTGCGGTCCGCCAGCTTCTTTGCAGAGTGCTTTCAAATTAATTTTAATTACCAAGCAGTCTCTTAATGCTACATATTTGCCGCCATCTTGTGGACAGTGTGAGTAAATCAGATCGATGACCCTGGAAAATAGCACCACAATTACTTATATGGCACAATCCAAACAACCTTCCCTAGTCATAGTGCAAAAAAAACAAAAAAACAATGCAACTAACATAAGGTCAACACAACTTTGGGGATATTATGAAAAACGTCCAAACACCATGAAAAATGTGTGGGCGGGGTTGGATGAGGTGGGGTTTTGTGGTAGCGGGAGGTGTATATTGTAGCGTCCTGGAAGAGTCAGGGCTGCAAGGGATTCTGGGTTTTTGTTCTGTTGTGTTTATTTTGTGTTACAGTGCGAATGTTCTCCTGAAATGTGTTTGTCATTCTTGTTTGGTGTAGGTTCACAGTGTGGCGCATATTCGTAACAGTGTTAAAGTTGTTTATACGACCACCTTCAGTGTGACCTGTATGGTTGTTGATCAAGAATGCCTTGCATTCACTTGTATGTGTGAAAGCTGCATACTGTTGTGATCAAAATTATTTAACCCCCACACATTTTTGGTGTTTTAGCAAGTAGGACATTTATTCCGTATAATTGTTTATAGTCATATTAAATAAAGATGCATTAAATAGACAAATGCAACTTGAATTACAAAATTATATTTTGTAACATACCAAACAGTGCCATTTATTTTAATATCTCATTGACAAAATTATTCAACCCCTTGAAGATCATAACTCTTAACAGAATTTGAATAAGGTATTTTCATTCCGATGTTGAAAACACCTGTAGATATGATTAGAACCATAACGAGCAACAATTAAACTGATCGAAAAAGACTGTGACGCTCAGCTTCCTGTAGATGGTCAATGGTGTATTTGCAACTTGGTGAAATCCAGGGAGTGGTCAAAGAAGACAAGAGAGGAGTTAATTTCTCTTCACAAGAAGGGATATGGATATAAGAAAATAGCAAAGACATTACACATTCCAAGAGACACAGTTGGGAGCATAATTCGCAAGTTTAAAACTAAAGGCACAGTGGAAACACTACCTGGGCGTGGTTGAAAGAGGATGCTGAGTGCAACTGCTGTCCGGTATTTGAAGCGTACAGTGGTGAAAAACCCCCGGGTAACAGCTGAGGAACAACAACAGGACATTGCAGAGGGGGTAACGCAGGTTTCGTCCCAGACAATAAGGCGCGCACTACGAGATGAAGGCCTCCATGCCAGAACTCCCAGGCGCACCCCACTTCTGACTACCAGGCACAAGAAAATAGACTCCAGTATGCCAAAAATCATCTGGACGAACCCCAAAGGTTTTGGGAAACTGTTCTATGGAGTGATGAGACAAAAGTGGAACTCTTTGGGCTTATGAATCAACGTTATGTCTGGAGGAGAAAAAAATTAAGCTTACAAAGAGAGGAACACTTTTCCTACTGTTAAGCATGGTGGGAGGTCAATCATGCTCTGGGGCTGTTTCTCTGCCTCAGGTACCGAGAATCTCCAGCGCGTTCAAGGCATTATGAATTCTATTTCCTACCAGGATATATTAGCTGCAAATGTCATGAAGTCAGTGACGAAGCTGAGGCTTGGGAGACGTTGGACCTTCCAACAGGACAACGATCCCAAGCATACCTCTAAATCAACATCAGAGTGGTTGCAGAAGAAGGGCTGGAAGACTCTGGAGTGGCCTTCACAGTCGCCAGACCTAAATCCCATAGAAAACCTGTGGTGGGACTTGAAGAAGGCAGTTGCAAGACGCAAGCCCAAGAATATGAATGAACTGGAGGCCTTTGCCCAAAAGGAATGGGCTAAAATACCTGTAGATCGTTGCAAGAAACTTGTGTCTGGTTATGTATCACGTTTGAAGGATGTTATTACTGCCAAAGGGTGTTCTACTAAGTACTAAAGATGCATGTAACTAGGGGGTTGAGTCATTTTGTCAATGAGATATTAAGAAAAATTTCCTTTTTTGGTATTTTGGAAAATACAGTGTTACAATTTAAGTTGCATTTGTGTATTTGACACATCTTTATTTGAGATGACTATAAACAAAATACGGAATAAATGTCCAACTTGCTAAAACACCAAAACTGTGTGGGGGTTGAATAATTTTGATCACAACTCTATATTATGTGACTGGGCAGTGCCATAAAAGTATATTGGCACTCTGTACTTTTTGTAACCGACACAGATAACCCTGAAACCGATACCGATAATTTCCGATATTACATTTTAGAGCATTTATCGGCCAATAATATCAGCAGGCCGATATTGTCGGACATCACTAGTGTCAAACGTTCACATACTCTTGATATTCAATTTTAATAATGATGTATCCATTATATTAATTATATTCATCATCAAATTAATACGATACGTACACGCACACACATCGTTACTTTACATGCAGTCGGCCAATATTTTCTAGCCCAATGCGGCCCCCAAGTTAGAAGGTTTGGAAAACATAAACATATTCTTATTAAAAAACACTCACATATGACAATAAGGATCATGCAAAACAGCTGGATCCCCGACCCCAGCAGTGAGCTTAGAATCATGGGGTACTGAGGCGGCCTGAAGACATCACCGTGGACATTCTTCCATCCTGACTCCTCCATTGTGTCCTCCTGTTGGTAAAAGGAAGATGGTTCAAAGGCCAGCAGCGAGCCAAGACTTCAAAGGTCAACAAAACAACTCACAATATCGTCTTCTCTGTTGTAATTAGCAATGTCCTTCCTCAAGGTTCTGATGATGATCATACTGAGGATGCCTGAGCGAGAAAGAACAAACATGTTTATGGAAAGCACTGAGTGGAGGTCAGGGGTGTCCTAATACAACATTATCACTTTTGATATCGACATTAAAGCGCTAGTACAAGCCAATATTGATATTGCTCAAAGAAGGACACATTTTACGTATGTCTAGCTTGTGTGCTATAGTGTGCTTAGCATCTCGATGTGGAGGAGCAGCGGCTTTACTTTGAGCTCGCCCAGGATGGCAGAGCTTCTCAACCTATCTCTAAGGGAGAGCCCCGCCACCCGGCAGAGGAAACTCATTTCGGTGGCTTGTACCCGTGATCTTGTCCTTGCGGTCATAACCAAAAGCTCATGACCGTGGGTGAGGATGGAAACGGAGATCAACCGGTAAATTGAGAGCTTTGCCTTTCGGCTCAGCTCCTTCTTCACCACAACGGATCGATACAGTGTCCGCATTACTGTAGACGTCGCACCAATCCGCCTGTCAATCTCACGATCCACTCTTCCCTCATTCGTGAACAAGACTCCCAGGTACTTGAACTCCTTCACTTGGGGCAGGGTCTCCTCCCTAACCCGGAGATGGCACTCCACCCTTTTCCGGGCGAGAACCATGCACTCAGACTTGGAGGTGCTGATTCTCATCCCAGTCGCTTCGCACTCGGCTGCGAACCGATCCAGTGAAAGCTTAAAATCCTGGCCAGATGAAGCCATCAGGACCACATAATCTGCAAAAAGCAGAGACTTAATCCTGGATCCCCTCCAGGCGTTGACTGCACCTCGAAATTCTGACCATAAAAGTTATGAACAGAATCGGTAAAAAAGGGCAGCCTTGGCGGAGTCCAACCCTCACTGGAAATGTGTCCGACTTACTGCCGGCAATGCGGACCAAGCTCTGACACTGATCGTACAGGGAGCGGATCGCCACAGTCAGACAGTCTGATACCCCTGTGGAAGTCTGCTGCTTCCGGGTTCTCCGGACCACCAAGGACTGACATGACAGGCTTCTTCCAAGTTCGACAAGGTTTATTTTTCAATAAATGGTTGTTCTTTTCAGCAATTGTCTTTTGTCAGTCTCGCGTGTGCTCCCGCCTCCCCCACTTTTCCTTCCCGACTGCTGCCTTTAACAGAGCGACAGGTGATTAGACAAACACTTTCAGCAGTGTCATCCACTGACTGGTTGCCAACCTTGTAGCCGGTCCTGCCACACCCCGTTTCGCTGCAGGTGCACAAGCCACACCCATCACAACCCTATACTCTCTGAGCACTCCCCACAGGCCTTCCTGAGGTACATGGTTGAATGCCTTCTCCAAGTCCACAAAGCACATGTAGACTGGTTGAGCAAACTCCCATGCACCCTCAAGGACCCTGCCGAGAGTATAGAGCTGGTCCACAGTTCCACGACCAGGACAAAAACCACACTGTTCCTCCTGAATCCGAGGTTCGACTACCCGACGTAGCTCCCTTTCCAGTACACCTGAATAAACCTTACCGGGAAGGCTGAGGAGTGTGATCCCACAATAGTTGGAACACACCCTAAGGTTCCCCTTCTTAAAGAGAGGAACCACCACCCCAGTCTGGCAATCCAAAGGTACAGCCCCCGATGTCCACGCGATGCCGCAGAGTCTTGTCAACCAAGACAGCCCCACAGCATCCAGAGCCTTAAGGAACTCCGGGCGGGTTTCATTTACACCCGGGGCCTTGCCGCCGAGGAGCTTTTTAACTACCTTAGCAACCTCAGCCCCAGAAATATGAGAGCCCACCACAGATTCCCCAGGCACTGCGTCCTCATAGGAAGACGTGTTGGTGGGATTGAGGAGGTCTTCGAAGTATTCCCTCCACCGATCCACAAAAGCCGCAGTCGTCGTCAGCAGAACACCATCCCCACCATACACGGTGTTGACAGTGCATTGTTTCCCCTTCCTGAGGCGGAGGATGGTGGTCCAGAATCGCTTTGAAGCCGTCCGGAAGTCGTTTTCCATGGCTTTCCCAAATTCCTCCCATGTCCAAGTTTTTGCCTCTGCGACCGCTGAAGCTGCACACCACTTGGCCTGTCGGTACCTGACCGCTGCCTCCGGAGTCCTATGAGCCAAAAGAACTCGATAGGACTCCTTCTGCTTGACTGCATGCCTCACTTCCGGTATCCACCAACAGGTTCTAGGATTACCGCCACGACATGCACCAACTACCTTGCGGCCACAGCTCCAATCAGCCGCCTCGACAATATAAGTGCGGAACATGGTCCACTCGGACTTAATGTCCAGCACCTCCCTTGTGACATGTTCAAAGTTCTTCCGGAGGTGGGAATTGAAACTTTCTCTGACAGGAGACTCTGCCAGATGTTCCCAGCAGACCCTCACAATACGTTTGGGCCTGCCAGTACTGTCTTGCATCCTCCCCTACCATCGCAACCAACTCAGCACCAGGTGGTGATCGGTAGAAAGCTCCGCCACTCTCTTCACCCGAGTGTCCAAAACATGAGGCCGCAAATCCGATGACACAACTACAAAGTCGATCATGGAACTGCGGCCTAGGGTGTCCTGGTGCCAAGTGCACATATGGACACCCTTATGTTTAAACATGGTGTTTGTTATGGACAATCTGTGATGAGCACAAAAGTCCAATAACAAAACACCACTCTAGTTCAGATCCGGGCGGCCATTTTTCCCAATCACGCCTCTCCAGGTTTCACTGTTGTTGCCAACATGAGCGTTGAAGTCCCCCCTGTAGGACAAGGGAATCACCCGGGGGGCACTTTCCAGTACTCCCTCGAGTGTATCCAAAAATAATGGGTACTCTGAACTGCTGTTTGATGCGTAAGCACAAACAACAGTCAGGAACCATCCCCCCACCCGAAGGCGAAGGGAAGCTACCTTCTCATCCACTGGGTTAAACTCCGAGGTGCAGGCTTTAAGCCGGGGGCAACAAGAATTGCTACCCCATCTCGTCGCCTCTCACTGCGTGCAACGCCAGTGTGGAAGAGAGTTCAGCCCAGAGGTGGGACCAAGTCATTGTTTTGCAAGTCACAAGTAAGTCTCAAGTCTTTGCCCTCAAGTCTCGAGTCAAGTCTCGAGTCAAGACAGGCAAGTCCCGAGTCAAGTCCAAAGTCTGGACTGGAAAGTCTCAAGTCAAGTCCCAAGTCCTGCATTTTGAGTTTCGAGTCATTTCAAGTCATTTTAACCCCAGACTAATATATTTACACAGATTGTGTATGCTTTTAAAACGCTGTATGCATTTATTAAAACAAGTGCATTTGAAACTGCAGGGAAAAAAATTGTGCTGACATTGCACTTCATAATAGCACTATTAACCAGTCATTTTAAACATTTAACTCATTCCTTTACAGAATAAACACATTTTAAAAAAACAAGTGCAAGTGTACTTATTTGCAAACGTGTTAACATTGTATTTCCATGACATATTGCATTGTAACTACTTCCACAGCAGTTTCCATCCTGTTCTTACCTTATCTCATTAATCTCCTCTCATACTGTATGTGTGTTTATGTGTGCGTACTACGGGTGTAACGGTACGTGTATTTGTATTGAACCGTTTCGGTACGGGGGCTCGGTTCGGTTCGGAGGTGTACCGAACGAGTTCCAAACGGACATATTAAGTAGCGCACAGCACGTTGTGTAAACAATGCACTCTGAGGCACCATGAATTGAAGAACGTGGACCCCGACTTATAAACAAGTTGAAAATCTTATTCGGGTGTTACCATTTAGTGGTCAATTATACGGAATATGTACTGTACTGTGCAATCTACTAATAAAAGTTTCAATCAATCAAAAAAAACAAGAACACAAGGCATGCTAGCAGCGACCGCGAGCTATGGGGCGGCATAGCTCGGTTGGTAGAGCGGCCGTGCCAGCAACTTGAGGGTTGCAGGTTCGATTCCCGCTTCCGCCATCCTAGTCACTGCCGTTGTGTCCTTGGGCAAGACAATTAACCCACCTGCTCCCAGTGCCACCCACACTGGTTTAAATGTAACTTAGATATTGGGTTTCACTTTGAGTGCTTTGAGTCATTAGAGAAAAGCGCTATATAAATATAATTCACTTCACTATGATAGACTGACCACACCCCCTCTTTTCACCGGACATGTCCGCTTTTGCAGGGCTGTCCAGGTGGAGTTTCTTAAATGCCTCAAATGTCCGGCATTTTAAGTTAGGGTTGCGTGTATTTTCAAAGTAAGTTCAGGGTTAAGAAGGGGTTAAAAAAAAAAAAATGTGTGCACAGGCAACATTCATGAGGGAGGGGAAGAGAGAGAGAGCGAGAGAGAGAGCGAGAGAGTTATGATAAATGCGCATGAGTCGCCAGGCTCTGCTTTTTACCCATAGATTTTAGATTTTATTTTTTATTATCTATAGCAGGGGTGTCAAAAGTGTGCCCCGGAGGCCATTTGCGGCCCACAGCTAATGTTTTAAAGGCCCACAACACAATCTAAAAATACTATTAAAATAAACAAAAACAAATAAAAGTGAAATATTAAATCTTAAAGGCTAAATGTAATTTAGAAAAAGTTGCAACGTTGACTAATAAAACAGAGCTGTTTTTTTTTTCTTTTTTCTTTTGCTCGAAACATAATACTGAATCAAAATCAATATTATTATGAATTATTGACCTATCCAAGTTTCCGATGACTTCACATCAAATATTCCACTAAGAAAAATATTTTTGGTGGAAGATTTAGCAAATTTGTTAAATAAATACCCCAAAAATGTATATTTTGTTGTTTTCGTACTGTACCGAAAATGAACCGAACCGTGACCTCTGAACCGAGGTACGTACCGAACCGAAATGTTTGTGTACCGTTACACCCCTAGTGCGTACACATGAAAAACATAACAAACACATTAACATAACAATGAACATAGTCATACTTTTTAGATGTCAGGGCCCTATGCAATATGTACACATATATTTAATATAGCATACATTTTAACTGACCTTTATTTGACTATGTCTGTCTTTTTGTAGGTGGCTAAAAAACGCGGTGCTGCTGACCGCCAACGTAACGTTATGTGTAGGTACCTCATGTAACCCTGCTTAAAAAAAATCACTTGACAAAAAGTATGAATAAAGTAGTGAACTGCAGTGGACGCAACAGATTGTCGTGTTTGCAATGACGTTATAACCATAGACATCTTATAAGTAGACGCAACATTGGCTGCTATTACACAAGCAATTTGGCCACCATCTTGAAGAGGTGACGAGGTGCCGGCGAACAGCCTAAACTGACAGTTGAGAGGTAGAAAACAAAGATGTCGGGCTGGTGTTCAGCGTTTTCCTGCTCAAATGAGCGGACTGTTGAAAATAGGAATCTGGGATTACTTTTCATAAGTAAGATTTAACAATAACGTACTATTGGTTGTATTTTGTGAAAAAAATATCCCCACAGAGTTGAGAAGGAGCAACGATCTTCCAATATTTGTATGTGAAAATCACAAAGAAATCTTCTGGGGGAGGATGACGCCCCCTCCAGGTATTTGGTTTACAAACTTTCAGCCCCACCTAAAACAAAATTCACCAGCCGCCACTGATTATGATGCATTCTCATTTTAGGCAAAACATAAGACAATACTCTCTTAACAGTATAATTGTAACCAGGAATAAGTCTTCAAGTAACAATATTCAAATACTAACATTGTTGGGTAAAACAGACTTTGGTTTTATTCTGAATCCAGTGAAACAGATTGGTGGTTTTAGTTCATATAAAGACTTTCAGGTGTTTATATAAGTTTAAGTATTTGACAGACACATTTATCCAAAGCAACATACATAAAAATACATATAAAACAATCACTTTAAACATTATTATTTAAGGGAAGAATGTAAAAGAAAATATCAATACAAAGTGTCAAGACAGAATAAACTCTGCTGTTGCAGCAACAGAGATACAGTCTATAGGTTCCTAAGATATAATGATCTAATGTATTCATATTGTGTTTATGTAGGATATACACATGTATATATAACCTAATCATATTGTTTCTTCAACTTAAAAATAGCTGACCGTTTTTTCCCCTTCTCTGGGATTATATTCCCAGTTTTGATCTCGGACGTCTGGTCACTTATAGCATATAAGAATATTCTATTACTGTTAAGCAAACTATGAACACGCCAAAACATGTGTCCTTTATCATAGCTACACGAATGACAAAAAAAGTGCGTGAAAATGAGTGGTATTCAGTGAGGTAAGATGAATAAAATGCGCCAACAGTTCATTGCTCCTTCCAAATGAATTGCCCTGAGTGGAGCGGATCACCACTCCAAGATGGCGGCCCCGCGTCTCGTCTGCGCGAGTATGCAATAGTGGTCGATGCTGCGTCTACTTATAAGAAGTCTATGGTCCTAACGTTAGTAGTGAGTTTGCAGCCTCACTGATTTAACTACACAGCAAATAAAAGTCACGTTACTCAGCCAATAAACGTTAGCTTACATTCAAAACTTACCCTTCTTTTTGCAAATGTCAAACAAAGTTGGAAGTTGTTGCGTCTCCGTCTATAATCTTCGAACCGCATGCTTTGCATACTGGAATTCGTTTTTTGTTGACCCACTCGTAGTTTTAATCCCTGAATGAAACTATTTTTGGCATAATTATTCCTCACTGGTGGGTTGTTTGAGAGCTTCTTCTTCGTTGGTTTTCCTGCAATTTGATTGGTTGAATGCTGTGTGACGAAAATAACGTAGATGTAATTTGATTGGCTGTTGTTCTGACAGGTGGCGCACACACTGTCATCGCACACACGCTGACACACTTGCGTACACAATGGAAGATACGGAGCGCCCCTGAATAACTTTTTAATCGTTGGGTTTGGGGGAAAGTAGCAAGTCATGTCAAGTCAAAAGGCTCAAGTCCAAGTCAAGTCACAAGTCATTGATGTTAAAGTCTAAGTCGAGTTGCAAGTCTTTTTACATTTTGTCAAGTCGAGTCTAAAGTCATCAAATTCATGACTCGTGTCTGACTCGAGTCCAAGTCATGTGACTCGAGTCCACACCTCTGGTTCAGCCCCTCTCGAGAGAACTGGTTCCAGAACCCTTGCTGTGTTTCGAAGTGGGTCAGGCTATATCCAGCCGAAACTTCTCCACCTCGCACACAAGCTCAGGCTCCTTTTCCCCCAGCGGGGCCCCTCCCATGAGTGGTGAGCCCATTGGAGGGGGTGACCCACGTTGCCTCTTCAGGCGCTCGCCATGGGGACAGGCCCGGCCACCAGGCGCTCGCCATCGTGCCCCAACTCCGGGCCTGGCTCCAGAGGGAAGCCCCGGTGACCCGCGTCCGGGCGAGGGAAATCTGTGTCTTTGTTGTTGCATTCCCATAGTTCGAACTGCTCTTTGTCTGATCCTTCACATAGATAAATGGGTTGTACTTGTATAGCGCTTTTCTACCTTCAAGGTACTCAAAGCGCTTTGACACTACTTCCACATTTACCCATTCACACACACATTCACACACTGATGGAGGGAGCTGCCATGCAAGGCACCAACCAGCACCCATCAGGAGCAAGGGTGAAGTGTCTTGCTCAGGACACCACGGACGTGACGAGGTTGGTACTAGGTGGGAATTGAACCAGGGACGCTCGTGTTGCGCACGGCCACCCTGCCCACTGCGCCACGCCGTCCCTGGCATAGGACCCGTTTGTCTTGGGTGAACCTACCAGGGGGCATGAAAGCCCCCGGACAACATAGCTCCTAGATCATTGGGGCATGCAAAATCAGAGAGGAGTCACAAGACAATATAATCTGATTTTTTTTTTTTTTTTTTTTTTGCTGATATCAGAGCGATATCCGATTTCAATATCCAGTCGAGACACTCCTAGTTCTAACAGTAACCTGTCCCAAGACATGGGTCATAAAACAATATCATTATATATCGCAATAGACACGTCAATATCAAGTTTTGAAGCAAGGTTGGTTGCATGAATAAAGACACTCCATCTCTCGCAGGAAGAAAACACTGATCAGTAAGAGTGACACACTAACAGCCAATCAGGTAACAGTATTAACTACCAAGTTTGGTTGTGTATTCTTCTTGTCTCGCGGTTGATTCTTCAGTGAGAAGCAAAAGTAAAAATTTGTTCTGCACACAGCAAAGAAATTGTCGATAAAAGAGGAAATGTCACCTCTACAGTATAGCATTTAAACATTTTTAAAACAAACTGTAGTCAGACCAAAGGCTACACTCACCCTTTTCTTTCCTTTGTTCTTTCTTTCTTTAGTTTATTTTGAACATGAACACACTTACAGCATAATACATCACACAATTTCATATCATTCACTTTATATCATGTCCGAAAAAGAGTAAGAATAAGCAAAGCTTATTTAATCCTACCCCTTTCCCACTTCAGAGCGTTTACAAATATATACATTATTTACTGTCCGTTTTATCATAGAATGACGTCTGTGAATTAGTATATACAACAGTTTTGTAATATGTAATTAATTAATTCAGTCATTATTAACAAACGGAGATGAAAAATATCTTATTTTCAATAAGGTTGAAAGTAATTATCATAATTCTTCTTCTTTGTACTTTGTAAGCACTATTAATTTGAACAATCTCTTAAACTGGATCATATCAGTACAATGTTTCACTTCATTACTTTATCTATTCCATAATTTAAAGCACAGCCATAACTTCCTGGCACTAAACCTGCAGAAAATAGTTCTTCTCAGCTCTTTCTGTGTGTACATTTTTACAATTTTCACAATTTTCTTACACTTTCACCTTCATTTTAAGAGCTTATTGATAAGTGTTCAATGGGATTTAAAAATTTTAATTACATTGCTTCGATTTTCTTCCCATTCTTGTGTTGACATTTCCTTTCATTTCTGCTTTGATCGTTGAGGGAATTATAATAAGAGGAGGGTTACTAAAAGGTTAACAACATTTTTGCATGTAATATATTTTTCTCATGGTCCTTATTTTACATAGGTCATAAAAATATCAATAATTAAACAGTTGTATTGTGATACAATTTCCAGTCATATTGCCCAGCCTTACTAGAGCCTGTTTATGAGCACTAAATGTTAGCCGGAGACAGTTGTAGTTATAGTTAAAAAAAAGTACACCTATTTAGTATGTTTATTTTGTGCTAAGCTAACATTAGCCCCGTAATAAAGTCACAAGTGACGGTATAATGTGACCCTTTTGCGGTACATGATGTAGTAGTTTCTCTCTCACACACAAATACATGGTTGTAATATTAAGAATGGATTAGATGTACACTGTATTCTTGACTATATGCCACTACTACGCTTTGAATCCTGCGGCTTATAAAACGGTGTGGCCAATTTTTGGATTTTTGCTCGCTAATGGTCATGTTTTGTGTTCAATAGCGTTCATTAAACGAAAGCGGAGACACTGAAATGGTGTGTTATTGTTTGTGCTACGGAGCTATGTTTTGAACGAGTTCTCTTACTGCGTCGTGTGAAAGTTTTACAATATAACTAAAACAATGCTTAATTACTTAACCCTCCCATGTGTGATATCTGTAGGAGTGTTTTCACGCATACTTGTACGCGCTATCGTAATGTAATCAAGCATTAGCAAATATGCTAACATGTTTACGAGTGTTTGTTAGTAATATTTACTTAAAAATGAATTATTTTTGTTTTGGTTTCACAAATTGGATGATAGGGGATGCAAAACAATACTGAAATAAACTGCAACGAAAAACATTGCAATACAGTTTAATAACATGGTCACTATTGCATGGTTTCGCTTGTTATATTCTTATTTTTACAGTTATATTTTAATTCTTATTGTTGCTTTTTATTCTTATTGATATATTTTCTATTTTATTTTCATTTATACCCCAATTATTTACTTTTTAGATTCGATCTCAATTCTGTACACCGCTGCTGGAATTTTTATTTTCATGAGGGAACTCTCCTGAAGGAATCAAGAAAGCACTATCTATCTAATAGTAATAGTTGTTGTGCAAGTACCATTAAATAATCTGAAGTTACTCGCCAGTTACCCAGTACTTAAGTAGTTTTTTTTTCACTGAATATTTAAGTAATGTGGATGACGACTCTTTACTTGAGTCATGTTACTGTGACGTGAGAGTACTCTTACTTTACTCTGTTCTATTCAGGTCAATGCAGTATTTAACCAAATGCGTAAGAGGAACTAGTTCAATTAGTTCCCTTTAGTATTGATATACTCACCTGACTTTCTTTAAAAAAGGTGTGAATGTAAAACAACAACTTCATGGAAACAAATTGTCACTGGAGGAACAAACCTGAGAGGAAAAAGACCACCACCACAGAGTTGACAATGGAGAACCAGTGAATCTGCACATCGCTCATGGTCAGGTAGGTGTCCCATCGAGAAGCCCATTTCACCTCGCTCTCCTGCCACGGTCGCACAAGACACACAGTATTCAATATTTGTTCTACGGGTACGGCTCTGGGAGGATTATTTATTCTGTGTCACATTGGCTGACCTCCCAGTGCACAGAGTAGGTGAAGAGGACCTCGTTCTCCTTGGTAGGGTCGATCTCCTGCGGCGCAGAGCCGCTGGCCTCCGGCAGGGAGCAGGTCTTGTCCTTTTCCACAGCCTTCAGGTCTAAGTGGAGGTACAGTTCGGGTCAGCATTCTTCAAACAGAGGGTCCCTTTTGTGCCAACGCTCTAGTAGTCATGTTAGAACCTGCAGCGAGGTGGCAGCGATGCTCAATGCAATCAACAAGATCCCTGTTCTACCCAGTAGGAGGAGGAAGTACTGAGGAACACAAGAGTACGGGACTAAGAGATGGAAAAGTTTGTGGCAGGAATGAAAGGAAAGGATGAGAAAGAGAAAATAATATACCGTATTTCCTTGAATTGCCGCAGGGCATATAGAATGAGCCTGCCTTGAATTACTGCTGGGTCAAACTCGCTTCCCAAAATAATTAGCGCATGCTTAGTATTACCGGCTGGTCAAACTCGTGACGTCACGAGTGAGACTTCCCCTGTCATCATTTTCAAAATGGAGGAGGCTGATTTTAATAACAGTAATTTGAAATTGCATAAAGGGAAGAAGAGCTATTCAGTAGGATTTAAGGTCCAAGCTTAAATCACACTCAAAATTTTACTGCATACCTTTGGTAAGTACCAGAGTGACAAGAGGTTTAAAAATAATTAGCGCGTGCTTACTTTTACCGCATGCCTTTAGTAAGCGCAGGAGTGAGAAGAGGTTTTAAATTAATTAGCGCCCCGGCGGAAATTCAAAGAAATACGGTACATACTGTACGTAGCCTCTGTAACTACAGTAGGAAATTAGGAAAAACAAGGGTGTGTTTGATAAGGGCTGGGTGATATATCGATATAAACGATATATCGTGGGTTTGTCTCTGTGCGATATAGAAAATGACTATACCGTAATATTGGAGAATATCTTCTCACGCAGTTACTTTTAGCTGCGGGCATTACACAACAGGCGTTTCTCACTCCTTCTCGTCTCTCCTTCTCACAGAGACGTAAAACAAGCCCGCCTTCTTACACACGTCACATACTCTCACGCGTGTAGCGTCATACGCTCTCGCTGAGCAGAGAGGTAGCAACATGGCTAACATACATTAGCTGAGGCTGGTGGCGCAAGCAGAGCAGAGCGGAGCGGAGCGAGTGAGTGTAATTACAAGAGAGAGAAGGCGCGAAACTGATCACAAATGGAAGAAGAACAATTAATGCCCCCAAAAAACAGCAGGGGGTCCATCATCTGGCGGTGGTTTGGCTTCATGTGGGAAGATATTCAGCAGACAACAGCAATATGCAAAGTATGCAGCAGAAGTGTAACTACAAAAGCTAGCAGCACTACTAATTTGTTCTTTCATTTAAAAAAGTCACCCGCAAGAGAATGAAGAGTGTTTAATAAATACAGTTTTGGTCAATTGACTTTGTTGTGATTTCCTTCTCTGCATGAAAGCAGCATATATTAATGCAGTATGAAGAAGAATGTTTTAATGTAGACAACACATAGAATCATCATACTGCTGTAATTATATGCATCACGTGTTCATTCAAGGCAAAGGAAAAATAACGAGATATACAGTATATCGTGTATCACGATATGGCATAAAAATATTGCGATATTAATAAAAGCCAATGTCGCCCAGCCTGTTTGATGCAACATTTTATTCCCATTTGCAACATTCTATCTGTGTGGGACGGCTGTTACTACCTATACTACAATAAAAAACGTGTACAGGTCAGGGATGTGACAAACCTTCCGATCGGACGATTTTTGAAAAAATAATAAGTGTGTGATTGCCTATTTATGTATTTTATTGCCAATCACATACACCACTGACTTTTTTAACAGGCGGGCTACTTTTCAAATGACTAAGTCGAGGTTATCTGCCTCATCTATAGTTATAATTTGTATTTATTTATTTGTGAAACAGGTGTTTTTTGTTAACAAGTTAAATAATGACAATACAAGCATGTTCCTTTCTTTTATGAAGACAAGAATATAATTGATTGTGATGACTTGCATTGATTGGAATCAGACAGTAGTGATGATAACGTCCATGTTTTTAAATGTAGGAGAAAAAAAAAAGTCCTTATTTCTGTCCAATACCACGTCAAAGTGGTTAGTTTTTTCCATCTTATTTGTCCAGCTTTCTTACTCCTTTTTATACACTTTACAAGAAATATGTTGGCTTTCTGAGACTCTTATTTTGTTAGCGCAGGTAGGATAGAGCAGCACTTTTATTGTGAAGACAGGAACTGTGCAGTAGATCTTCAGAGTTTTGACGGCAGGTACGACACAACAGTCTGTTGAAATAAAGTGTTTCTTGCCTTCCCGCCAGTCATTGTTTTTCTTAATACCGAGCTCGCAGCAGACAGCGTCATCTCATAAGATCCTTGGGTGCCGTGAATGTCAATCAAGTGATGAAAGTGACGTCATAGTGAAGATTGATGATCACTATTTTTTAGGTCTATTTTTTTTATTGCCTGGCTGGTGATTGATTGACTGAGACTTTTATTAGTAGACTGCACAGTACAGTACATATTCCGTATAATTGACCACTAAATGGTAACACCCGAATAGGTTGTTCAAATTGTTTAAGTTGGGGTCCACGTTAATCAATTCATGGTAATGACTGATTGACTGACACACCCTCTGTGATCGACCTAATGAGCACCCCTGACATACACTAATCCTGTCTGACTGACTATATATTTTTGGTGTGTCTCCATACTAAGGATGTAACAATAAACAGTATTAATTAAAGGTGGGGAAAATAATCGATTTTTAGATGCATCCCAATTCAAACATGGAAGATTAAAGAATCGATTAATAAAGTCAATAATTGATTTATGTATAGTAAATAAAGTAATGCACACAGTTGTACAATTTGTCAGACTTTAGCGACCCATCTCACCAAGAAATCCGACCAGCTATTATCGTGCACTTATGGTCCAGTTTTACCCACATTTTTAATTAATCTAATAAATGCGGGAATTAATCTAACTGTGTATTATTCCAATTGAATTTTTTTTTTTTTTAAGTTGCAAGTGATAAACGCTTATTTAGTGGAACAAAAAGAAATGTAAAACTGCATCAATACATATAGATTAAAGATGCATCAATAATCGATTTTTAATGGAATCGTAGCTCCTAAATTGTAAACAAACCATGAGGTGCAAAAGATTTCCACCTCTTGTATTAATGATAACGGCAGTAAAACCGCCGAAAGTTAATATTACCGTGTTAAATCAAAATGATTGAAAATCCAGTGCAGTAAATTTACGGACCGACTAGTGTTAGCATGTTAGCTAGCTAAAATGCTAACAAAAACACAGTAACGTCTTTCCCCATTAAAAAATGTCATAATGTGTTTAATTAAACACATTAATGACTGAACAATTAAGGTATTCACATTGAACATAGACTATGTTTACACTGCAGGCCAAAGGGAATTGAACACCAACATAATGCTCAAATGCCATCCATCCATTTTCTACCGCTTATTCCCTTTCGGGGTTGCGGGGGGCGCTGGCGCCTATCTCAGCTACAATCGGGCGGAAGGCGGGGTACGCCCTGGACAAGTCGCCACCTCATCGCAGGGCCAACAGAGATAGACAGACAACATTCACACCCACATTCACACACTAGGGCCAATTTTAGTGTTGCCAATCAACCTATCCCCAGGTGCATGTCTTTGGAAGTGGGAGGAAGCCGCAGTACCCGGAGGGAACCCACGCTTTCACGGGGAGAACATGCAAACTCCACACAGCAAGATCCCGAGCCTGGATTTGAACCCAGGACTGCAGGAACTTCGTATTGTGAGGCAGACGCACTAACCCCTCTGCCACCGTGAAGCCCTAATGCTCAAATGTCCTAAACATATTTTTTTTTGCTACAAACATGTATTTCTAAGTGCAAATAATTTTGTGGAATCATCTGTTTTGAGCAAATATTTAAAATAACTTAATGTAAACATCCAGTGTAACAAGTGTAAAACAATAAGCTTCCATAGCGAGATAAAAGTTAGAACTGTACTTTATATTAAAAATGGCAACAGCGGAGGATGAATGACTCATAACAAGAAGATAGAGAAAAAGAAGTTTACTGACTACGGCGTCGGTACTGTGACGGACTACAATTGCGGACATGCGCAAATTTTCAGGACTTAGACGCAGATCGCAAATACACATCAGCAGGTACCAGAAAGTAGGAACATTTGATTTTGCATAATATTGCGAAACAAGACGCCAGGTTATATGTCTACATTTTGCAGTTCTTATACACACACACCATAATAATACCGTATGTTGAAGCACAGTACGTTGTAACTACAGTAGCCATAATGCTCCGACAATCCATCAAGCGGTGTGGCTTCATAGCTTACCAAAGTCGTACTAAAACATTTTGACAGATTTTGAGCACCGTGTTTAATGTTCTATATTCCTAATTGAAAATTTAAAGTTTTGGTGTTGTTTACTGGCATTATCTTGCATTCTAGGCATATGTCTTATGTGTGACTGCCATCTATTGGTCACACTTATCATTACACCATGCACCAAATGAAATAGCTTCCACGTCGGTAAGCGCATAATTATTCTGTACACTAGCCGCACCGGGTTATAAGGCGCACTGTCGATTTTTGAGAAAATTAAAGGATTTTAGGTGCACCTTATAGTACGAAAAACACGGCAGTTACCTTTTTTACACGTTATCTCAAATATCGTAAATATCTATATTTTGATTTGTGAATCAATATTACAGTAAACATGTTTTGTATCGGTGATATGGATATCTCAGTATCAATGCATATTTAGCATCTTTAGTTTGAAGCCCAGATCTGAAAGGTTGTGAAGTGCAAAAAGGGCTAAATACGATGATCGAGTTCCCAATAGCAATTCATTTCAGGGGGTTGTGGTCAAAATGTCTGTACCCCAGGTGTGTGGTGACAGAAAACAATGGTTTAGGGGAAGGTGTGGAAGCGAGGGATGCTCACGCCTACCTTCTACTTTTACACTTTGGGGTATGACCTCAAATCGCACCACTCTGTAGTTGTGCTGCTCGCTCTCCTCCAGCTTCTCCCTGTGGAAGTACAGGATGAAGGAGAGGTGGTTGTGCAGGTAAACCTGTGTGGGGGAGGAGAGGAGAAAAGGTCCAGGACTGGTGCATAACGACATTCAGGATATTCAACATACCTTGTTGTTGTCAACAAAGCCCAGCCTGTAGCCGTGTTCAAACTGGATGTCTTTCACCACGTCCTTCCTCAGCTCCTCTTCGGCACCTGCCTCCCTGTTGAGGTACAACTCCAGCCGGGTGGCCACCGGGAGATTGTCTGCGATTCTGCACAGGTAAAGGTCGTGTTGGTGTTGTATTCATTAGCATTAGAGTTCCATAGATTATCAATGCTGATTATTGGTATCTGCCTTAGAACTACATCAGAAGATACAATATCTAAACATATGATACCAGTATTTCCTAAGTAAAAAATACAATTCTAATAATAAGCACTGCTCAAGCACTAACCCGTTTGCACTGCATGGTAAAAGTTACCTTTTTTCTGGGGTCCAATATTTTTACAATACCTTTTAGAATAAAAAATACCTTATAGTCAATAATTTTCCCTAAATATGTTTTGATATCTGACAGGGTATTTATTTGAGTTCTTCGCTCCATCCATTTTCTACCGCTTATTCCCTTTGTGGTCGCGGGGGCGCTGGTGCCTATCTCAGCTACAATCGGACGGAAGGGGGCGTACACCCTGGACAAGTCGCCACCTCATCGCAGTATTTGAGTTCTTGTGAGCATTATTCTCCGGTCTGCTTTCACCAGGGCCACGCGGCCCTCTCCTCTCGTGCTGGTCACCTCCAGTATGTCGCCTACTGGCCGAAACGTCCTTTATTTAAACCGGGAAATCCAGGTTCTGTCCTTCTTTCCTTCACGATCCTGTTTCGTTTGGAGTCGCTCGACTAGCCTCCGTCCGCAAGACTCGGAGGTGGGCTCATTAAAGGAGCGTCGCGAGTTTCAAATCAGATAGCGACGCGACAGATTTGAATGACAAATAGGAGATTATTATATAAGTAAGAAAAACAGGTAGTAGGTCTCACATTCTCATACTTTCTCTAACATCCAGGAAGAAATTTTGGCCATCTTAAAAATGTATCACCTTTAATGTGCGTGAAGGAGTACAGAATTGTTCGAAATTAAATATTCTAATATTTCAGTTCCTCACTAGGACACTTTACAACAGTGGTCCCCAAACCCCGGGTCGTGGCCCGATTGGTACCGGGCCGCAGAAGAATTTTTTGTAAAAAAAAATAAAATAAAAATAAAAACAATTGTTTTTTTTGTTTTTTTTTTAATCAAATCAACATAAAAAACACAATATACACTTACAAATAGTACACCAACCACAAAAAACTCCCTTTTTCATGACAAAAACGTCCCTTTTTCATGACAAAGAAGAAAATTAAAAAAAAGAAAGAAAAAGGACACCCCCCCCGGGCCATGAGACAAATTATTAAGCGTTGACCGGTCCGCGGATACAAAAAGGTTGGGGACCACTGCTTTACAATGTATTATATATTAGTCATAAGCTGTTATAAAACTGTATAGAATTGAGTAGATGGTGAGTTATTATCATGTAGAGATATCCCATATTTATACAAATTTTCAATGACTTTCTATATTTTGAAATGCTAATGTTGAAACTCCTTTTAGACACGTAATAAAGGTGTTTGCGAAATCCCTTGATGTTTTCTGGCTGCTAAATTAACGACAACGTTGTTGACGCATAAAAAAAAAACATTATGTCCCTACCCGTGCAACGTTTCTTAAAAAAATGTAAAAGTAACCCAACTTACAAGCCTTGTCCAGCTGACATATGCTAGTTATGTTTAGCTAACTTGCTCCTCAACTACTAACAACTACTGGAAAAAACGTATCGGTCGATCTCTAATTAGCATTACAAACTTACAAGTGAACGTAATACTCCTCATGTATCCTCTCTGCAAACAACTTGCTCTCCTTTTTGCTGAGTTTCTTCTTGTCGCACACCACCTCGCACTTCTTGTCCGTGTTCATCGCCACGTTGAAGGGCGTGTTGACAATACGGTCGCCGCGCAACACCTCACCTGCAATACAATACCATGTGAAATATTACCTGGACGTTTATTGTTGTTTTTATCTTCCACTCACCAAGGTTCTCTCCCTTGTAAACAACAGACGCAGGCTTGCAATATGGTAGGGAGTAGTATTCATAAGGTAGCTGAGTGCGGGAGCTGGTCATCTTCACAGCCTGTAAAGCAAATAACGGGACTTGTTTCATTTAAAAATGATTAATTAATGTTTATATTATGCAAAACAGATGTTTTAACAGTGATGATATTTGTTTGCTCCAATTTTGAGTGAAGAGGCTTCGCTCCACATCTTTAAACAAAGCCTGCCAACCCGCTGTCAGTCAACTACGGACTTTAGTTTTTCTTCAGCAAATATGCTAACCTCGCATGATGATGCTGTTAGAATGTGAGCGTAATGTTAGCGTGTAGCTCACATCAGTGTGTGAATGTGTGTGTGAATGGGTAAATGTGGAAGTAGTGTCAAAGCGCTTTGAGTACCTTGAAGGTAGAAAAGCGCCATACAAGTACAACCCTTTTCCTTTTTTTTTTTTTTCCATCCATCCATCCATCCATCCATTTTTCTGCCGCTTATTCCCGTTCGGGGTCGCGGGGGGCGCTGGCGCCTATCTCAGCTACAATCGGGCGGAAGGCGGGGTACACCCTGGACAAGTCGCCACCTCCCACATAGCAATGCTAGTGTTGCTAGTGTCCTCCTGTCCCACTACTTAACCAAGGGGCCGGCTTGTGTTCACTTTCAGAGTGGACATGTGTCCAATTCTGCAAGTTAGCCTTTTGTCTCACTGACCTTAATGTTAAAAATATCCCTCTCTGTACGACAAAAACACCAAATACAAACTTTCTAACTCGCTCAAAGTCAACCATTTCTCCACCTATTCGAAATTTAAAAAACTGGAACGCTCCCCAAAGCATTCAGGCGCTGACGGTCTTTCCTAGAAGTTGATGTCTCGAAGCCACAATCAGACTTTGTTTGGCATGAACGTTTTCGAAATCCACACAGTAAATGCACAGTCATTGTGAAAGTGGCAGCACATCAGCTGCAGTTAATCAGATTTCCTTTGAGGTCACATGACAGACCTTCCCCTGAGGTGTTTCTAAGCCAAACGTCTACTTCCTGTCTGTTTCAATGGGCATATTACCCCCATTCATAGACATCTTATAAATCGACGCAGCACCGAGCGCTACTGCCTATTGGCGTTGACGAGATGCGGGGCCGCCATCTTGGAGTGGTGATCCGCTCCACTCAGTGCAATTCATTTGGCAGGAGCAATGAACTGTCAGCGCATTTAATTCATCTTATCTCATTGAATACCAATGATTTTCACACGCTTTTTTTGTCATACATGTAGCTATGATAAAGGACACATGATTTGGCGTGTTTTATTTTTATAATAGAATATTCTTATATGCTATAAGTGACCAGACATCCAAGATCAAAACTGGGAACATAATCCCAGAGAAGGGTGAAAAAACAGTCAGATATTTTTAAGTTGAAGAAACAATATGATTAGGTTGTATATACATGCGTATATCCTACATAAACAATGTATGAATACATTAGATATCCTTATATCTTAGGGACCTATAAACTGTATCTCTGTTGCTGCAGCAGCAGTGAGTTTATTCTGTCTTGACACTTTGTATTGATATTTTGTATTACATTCTTCCCTTAAATGAAAATTTTTTTTATAGTGATTGTTTTATATGTATTTTTTATGTATGTCGCTTTGGATAAAAGTGTCTGCCAAATACTTAAACGTAAACATATATAAACACCTGAATGTCTTTATATCAGCAAAAACCACCAATCTGTTTCACTGGATTCCGAATAAAACCAAATTCTGTCTTACCCAACAATGTTAGTATTTGAATATTGTTATTTGAAGTATTATTCCTGGTTACAATTATACTGTTAAGAATGTATTGTCTTATACTTTGTAACTTTTACTAAATTATATTGTATTACAATTTAAAACTTTTATCCCTGTTGGCTTTTACGATCTCCATCTTCATCATTTATTTCATCCATCCATCCATCCATTTTCTACCGCTTATTCCCTTTCGGGGTCACGGGGGGCGCTGGCGCCTATCTCAGCTACAATCGGGCGAAAGGCGAGGTACACCCTGGACAAGTCGCCACCGCTCATTTATTTCAACTTTATGTTATTAAAGTATGACATTTTTAAATGTAATTAATTTCATTGACAAGCAATTCTATTATGGTCATACTCTTGTTTGCTAGCGGCTACGATTTCAGTACTATTAAAGATCTTTGCTCCTTCTCAACTCTGTGGTAATATTCTTTTCACAAATGTATGTTAATGTTAAATCTTACTTGAGAAAAGTAATCTCCCGACCCCTTTTCTCAACAGTCCGTCATTTAAGCAGGAAAACGCTGAACACAGGCCCATCTTTGTTTTCAATCTGTCAACTGTCAGTTTAGGCTGCTCTCTGGCTCCTCATCACCACTTCAAGAAGGCGGCCAAATTTCTCGCGTCACAGCAGCCAATGCTTCTTCTACTTATAAGATGTCTATGCGCCCATTAATATGAATAGAAGTGATTTAACATGTCCTAGCTTCTTAATTTCTCAACAAATTTTAACCGTTCCAGCGTCTAAATGTACATTTAGGACATGCTATCTTGCAAGGTGCTAGCATGCTAATTATTAACACGTTAATTACATTTGTTGCTATTCTACTACTATAAAATACAGACATATTACAGACATGTTAAAAGAGCATTATAGAACTGCCTCGTCACTTTTGGTATTTCCTTATAGCATGCTAACAATAGCATGCTACGGTTTTATGTTAGCGTTCTAGCAAATTGTGTTCTTTTAAGCTTAAACATGGTTTTTGATATTTGGCTCCATCGTACAACTATGCTAACTCATCCTATGTTAACATACTAACGTTTCATGATCGCGTTTTAGCTAATTTTGTAAGTTTTTTAGAGCTGTGAAATCTTTAGGCACCACACGATTGCATTCGGTTTCTGGGGGTAGTAACGATTCGAATCCGAATCGATTCTCCATTGAAAAGCAATACTTTTTAAATAACATTGGGTGCCAGTTCGATGATTAACCACATTCCTCCATAAAATTGATAAACAGCTCTTATAAATGTTTATATCACTTAAAATATAACAAACCAAACATTTAGTTAAGTGGATGGACAGAAAGGACAGATTTTGAAAAAGTAAAAACAAAAATGGATTGTTGAATTGTTTAAATCGGTTAACAATTGTTACACATAAGAAACATGATTCATTTGAATATATATAAAAAAAATGATGCCACTAATTTTTAAATGAATGGTAAATGGATTATTCTTGTGTAGCGCTTTTCTACCATCAAGGTACTCAAAGCGCTTAGACACTATTTTCACATTTACCCATTCACACACTGATGGCTGGAGCTGCCATGCACAACCCATCAGGAGCAAGGGTGAAGTGTCTTGCCCAAGGACACAACAGACGTGAGCAAGATGGCAGAAGCTGGGATCAAACCTGGAATGCTCTATCACCCGAGCCACACCTACAAACCATGGATTTTTATACTTAGAAGTCTACTTATATATCTTAGGAGTATGTTAACTTCTCCTATGTTAGCATGCTACTGTTTTTATGGTAGCAACATAGCAAATTTTGTTGATTTAAACCTAAAAGTCATGGTTTTTGATACTTGGCGCTATCTTGCAAGTATGCTGATTGATTCCCAGTTGGTTTCATGCTGGCTTTTTAGCTTTGATCACAGCGGTTCACAGCAGGCCCATCAAGATTTCCACGGGAAATTTTCTAGTGTCACATTGTCAGAAACAGGCGTGTAGAGTAAACAGCTCATTAGCGGCATTTTTTTCCCACCGTTGGACAGAGTGAACTGTACATGAGATTTAATGTGCAGTACATAATGTTCAAGGACTGCACTTTGCATGTACAATTCTTGCAAATACACACACACTTGTATCTCATTTAGGTTCCGAAAGAAGAGGTACCAGGAACGAGATGAAGGGAGAAGAACGTGAGCGCGCTCGGCACACGCCTCAAGTTAACTTCAAATTTCGATAGCCGTCAAGGCTTTGACCTTTAGATAACTTGGTCCTCGCTCTCAGCCGCTGGTATCACAATTGTTTATACTTGCTCCTGCTTTGCTGGTCACTTCTCATCCTCTTGGACCGCCATAGAAAACAAGGATCAAGGTGGACTCTACCCTGGAAAAGGGAATAGCTACGAACACACAATAAGATGCCTTGCCAATACGGTTTATTAAAATCACTTTTTAATTTGTCTAAATTCTAGCATCGAAGCTATTCTTTGAACTACACATGTTCAATACACTATTGTGGCACGTCTGACAGTTCCTTCAAAGAGTTGAAAAATGAGACCAAAAAAGGGGAACCTAATGATTTTGTCAAGATCAGCAAGTTTGACTATCACGTGTTGTAATCTGACAGGTCAGCTACAATAAGTGACACAAATGTGAAATTGTTGTCAGGCAGCCCAGACGACGACGGCACTGAGGACAATAGGAAGACTGACACTCCAGCGTCCTCAGTCTGTCAACATTATCACTCACCACCTCTCTTGGAATTATACAAAACCCCAAAACCAGTGAAGTTAGCACGATGTGTAAATGGTAAATAAAAACAGAATACAATGATTTGCAAATCCTTTTCAACTTATATTCAATTGAATAGACTGCTAACACAAGATAGTTCATGTTCAAACTGGTAAACTTTGTTACTTTTACAAATATTAGCTCATTTGGAATTTGATGCTTGCAACATGTTTCAAAAAAGCTGGCACAAATGGCAAAAAAGACTGAGAAAGTTGAGGAATGCTGATCAAACACTATTTTGGAAGATCCCACAGGTGAACAGGCTAATTGGGAACAGGTGGGTGCCACGATTGGGTATAAAAGCAGCTTCCATGAAATGCTCAGTCATTCACAAACAAGGATGGGGCGAGGGTCACCAGTTTGTGAACAAATGTCTGAGCAAATTGTTTAAGAACAACATTTCTCAACAAGCTATTGCATGGAATTTAGGGATTTCACCATCTACGGTCTGTAATATCATCAAAATTTTCAGAGAATCTGGAAAAATAACTGCGCGTAAGCGGCAATGCCCGTGACCTTGGATCCCTCAGGCGGTACTGCATCAAAATGCAACATCAGTGTGTAAAAGATATCACCACATGGGCTCAGGAACACTTCAGAAAACCAGTGTCAGTAACTACAGTTGGTCGCTACATCTGTAAGTGCAAGTTAAAACTATACTATGCAAAGCCAAAGCCATTTATCAAAAACACCCAGAAACGCTTCGCTGGACCCGAACTCATGCAAAGTGTAAAAGTGTTCTGTGGTCTGACAAGTCCACATTTCAAATCGTTTTTGGAAACTGTGGACGTGGTGTCCTCCGGACCAAAGAGGAAAGGAACCATCCGTATTTTTACAGGCGCAAAGTTGAAAAGCCAGCATCTGTGATGGTATAGGGGTGTATTAGTGCCCAAGGCATGGGTAACTTACACATCTGTGAAGGCACCATTAATGCTTAAAGGTACATACAGGTTTTGGAGCAATATATGTTGCCCTCCAAGCAACCTTATCATGACACCCCTGCTTTTTTCAGCAAGACAATTCCAAGCCACGTGTTACAACAGCTTGGCTTCTGAGTAAAAGAGTGTGGGTACTAGACTGGCCTGCCTGTCTAGACCTGTCTCCCATTGAAAATGTGTGGCTCAATAGGTAGCCTAAAATACCACAACAGAGACCCCAAACTGTTGAACAACTTAAACTGTACATCAAGCAAGAATGGGAAAAAATTCCACTTCAAAAATTGGTCTCTTCAGTTCCCAAAAGTTTTCTGTAACACAGTGGTAAAATTTCCCCTGCGACAACTTATTTGTAATGTGTTGCTGCCATTAAATTCTAAGTTAATGATTATTTGCAAAAAAAAAGATGTTTTCCATTGTGAACATTAAATATCTTGTCTTTGCGGTCTATTCAATTGAACATAAGTTAAAAAGGATTTGCAAATCATTGTATTCTGTTTTTATTTACAAATTACACAATGTGCCAACTTTCCTTGTTTTGGGTTTTGTACTTGGATTCTTTCTGCTCTCACAATAACTGGAAAGCCACCCCACAACAGTGTGTGAGCACCATGAGGAGATGCCCGGCTGCTGTAACCGAGGCTCTGACTGTTTACTAGGAAAGAATACTTTGTAAACGTGCTAAAGTTCTGGGAGCTTTCAGATGTGAGACGACAAGTGTTCCTACCTTAATATCTACAACGTCGCCTTCATGGAAGTCCCGGGGAGCCACTCCAGGAACGTAGAAGGGCAACACCACAGGCAACAAGGACCAGAGGAACAAGGCCCACCACGTCTCCTGGAAATGCACACATAATAAAACAGTATTGTGGGTGTCATGGCTGGCCATGACCAGGAGAAGGCATTGCTTATACATGTCTCCTGTTTAGGAACACTTCCAAACACTTCACTTTACCTCAACTAAAATAATGTTTCAGACTGCTCACACTAGAGATCCACCAATATATTTTTTTTATTTGGAGCCGATTGTGGAGGAGGGCGTGGTCGGCGCGCCTCCTGCAGGAATGGGGTGTGTATGGCCCGACCTAGTAGCCAGTGGCAGGTGAGTAGATTGCCCAGCTGGGTGTGATTATCTAATCACCTGTCGCCCTTATTAGAAGCAGCCGAGACAAGACACTGGGTGGGAGTTGGAGCGAGAGAGTGACACGCCGTGAAAAAGACTCAAAGACTGTAAAGTCGCAGAACAGTGTGCTGTCGTGGTGTGTGCGCAAATAAAACAATTGTCAGACCTGACTACCGGACTTACGAGAGGGTCTGTCGTGATCAGGGTAACCCACGGGAGGGCAACCTCCACACAGATATTCTTTTGTTAAAAGTTGTTAAGATTTTTGAATGAATCGCAATTCTTATGTTTAACAATTCTTGATCGATTTAAAAAATACATATTAGAGATGCGCGGTTTGCGGTCACAACCGCGGATCTGCGGGTCGGGCGGTTGACATGACGAAAAAATAGATTTTAATTACATTCGGGCGGGTGGCGGTTGAAGCATCCGGAAATATTTGATATACATGGCTCTGGGATCGGTATCCTTTGCCATTCAAAGAGCCATTTAAGACTCGTGTCCCAAAGCGAAGAAGACAATAGGAGACGCTAATATTCTCTAGAATGACTGCCGGCAGTCACCCAGTTAATAAGTATTAAGGCGTGCTATGAAGTCATTGGCGTTGAAGCCTTCTACATGTACGATCTGCTTGTCAGTCCAGCATCATGTTGTGTGTGGCTTCCGCGGCAACACACACACGACTGCAAGGCATACTGGGTGACACAGAGTAGACAAATGGTTGTAATATAAACAATTTTAACACTCTTAGTAATATGCGCCACGCTGTGAAGCCACACCAATTAAGAACGACAAACACATTTCGGGAGAACATCCTCACAGTAACACAACATAAACGCAAAACAACAAATACCCAGAATCCTTTGTATTCATGAAACTTCCTGACTATTTTATACACCCCGCTAGCAGCAAACCCCGCCCCCCCCCCCCCCCCCCCCCCCGTGCATCTGTAAGGCGGGCGGGGTTGGGGGCGTGGGGGTATAAAATATATTCAGGAAGTATCACGGATACAAAGGATTATGGGTATATGTTGTGTTGCGTTTATGTTGTGTTACTGTGAAGATGTTTTCCCGAAATGTGTTTGTCAATCTTGTATAGTGTGGCTTCACAGCGTGGCGCATATTAGTAGGTGTTTAAGTTGTTTATATCCCAACCATCAGTGTACTCTGTATCACCTAGTACGCCTTTCAATCTTTTACGTGTGATTACGGAAGCTGCACACAACAGTGTTGCCGGATCAACAATCGGTTCGTACATGTTGTTGAAGGTGTCTAAGGCAATGGCTTCACAGCACGCCCATATTCTTGTCATCAGGACGAACGCTATTGAATAGTCGCGAGAACATTAGCGGCTCCAATTGTGTATTTACTCTGTGCAACAGGTTTAAATAGCTCTGTGATTGGTAAAGCCGGCCGACCTCTGATGTATTTCAGCGGGCGGTTGGCAGGCGGGTACGGTTCTGATAAAATGTTGGTTCGGGTGGATGACGACTTTGGTGATGCGGTTGAGGATGATATAATTGCCTATCCGCACATCTCTAATACATATATATTTTTTCCCCTCCAAAATCTGTTCTATCCAGCCCCTTTATTGAATATTTGGGTAAAATTTTATCAAACAAAACTAGTTTTCTTTTGAGTAATAGAGACATTTATAAAACCTTTTTATTTTATGGAGGAATGCAGTTAATCATTGAACTGGCACATAATGTTATTAAAACAAAGACTGCTTCGAAACCAGAGACTGGGACATGTTTAAAGCAGCCGTCACTGAAAATCACCACACGTGTGGAGGAGCATGCAGAGTCTGTGTCCGCATACATTTAAAAGTGCATGGAGGATGTCAGTGTGATCAAGAACATCCCCACACGGGCCAACGAGAAACCCTGGATGAACAGTGAGGTACGTGCAATGCTGAAGGCTCGGAACAAGGCTTTCAAGTCTGGCGACATGGTGGCATTAAAATCAGCCAGAGCTAACCTGAACTGTGTCATTAAGGTTGCAAAGCGTGCTCACAGTCAGAAAGTGCAGGAGTTCTTCAAGAACCCTACAAACACTAGACGAATGTGGCAGGGCATACAGGTCATCACGGACTATAAAGCTGCCCCCTGGCCCTGTGACAACAGTATCAGCTTCCTAGATGACCTTAACAACTACTTTGCAAGGTTTGAGGCACTTAACACCACTCCGGCGGGAATATCCATCCCTCGCCCTGATGAGCAGCCGCTCAACTTGGATATAGCGGATGTCCAGAAAACCCTGAGGAGAGTGAACCCCCTGAAAGCACCGGGACCTGATGACATTAAGGGATATGCAGACCAGCTGGCTGGGGTTCTCACAGACATCTTCAACATCTCGCTGACCCTTGGCTGTGGTACCATCATGCTTCAAGACGGCCACAATCATCCCAGTGCCTAAAAAACCCATAATCTCCTCCCTCAATGATTACCGCCTAGTTGCACTCACCCCCATCATAATGAAGTGCTTCGAGAGGCTGGTAAAGGAATATATTGTCTCCAGACTTCCCCCCACATTCGACCCATACCAGTTTGCTTATCGCCCTAACCGCTCCACAGAGAACGCCGTCTGATCTGCACTCCACCTGAGCTTAGAACATCTGGAAGGAAAGGACACACACGTGCGGATGTTGTTCCTGGACTTCAGCTCAGCATTCAACACCTTCATCCCGCAGCACACCATCATCCCCCCCTATGCAACTGGCTGCTTGACTTCCTCACAGACAGACCCCAATCTGTGAGAGTGGGCAACAACACCTCCAGTGCCATCTCCCTGAGGACCGGCTCCCCCCAGGGCTGTGTCCTGAGTCCGCTGCTATTCACCTTGATGACTCATGACTGCTGCACCAGGTCCACTACTAACGGCATTGTGAAGTATGCGGACGACACGACAGTGGTGGGCCTCATCCGTGACAAAAATGACATGGACTACAGGGAGGAGGTGAAACATCTGGTTGACTGGTGCAGAACCAACAACCTGGTCCTGAATGTCAACAAGACCAAGGAGATCATCGTTGACTTCAGGAAGCACCAGTCCAGCCACGCTCCACTCTACATCAACGGCACAGCGGTGGAGATGGTAAGCAAAACCAAGTTCCTGGGGGTGCAGATAACTGACAATATAACCTGGTCCCTGCACACCGGAGCTCTTGTAAAAAGAGCTCAACAGCGCATGCACTTTTTGCGTTGGCTGAAAAGAGCACAGCTCCCTCCCCCATTCTCACCACATTCTACAGAGGCACTATAGAGAGCCTGCTGACCAACAGCATCTTTGTCTGGACTGGAGCCTGCAATGCCTCAGACTGGAAGTCTCTCCAGAGAGTGGTGAGGACGGCGCAAAAGATCATCAGGACTCCTCTTCCTCCTATCAAGGAGATCGCAAAAAGCCGCTGCCTGACCAGGGCTCAGAAAATCTGCAAAGACTCCTCCCACCCCCACCAAGGACTGTTTTCACTGCTGGACTCTAGAAAGAGGTTCCGCAGCCTCCAAAGCAGAACCTCCAGGTTCTGTAACACCTTCTTCCCTCGGCCCGTAAGACTCTTGAACGCATCATAATTAAAATTATCCCCTCAACTCCATTTTGGGGGGAGTTGAGGGGATAATTTTAATCATGATGGATTAACTCGCTGGAAAAAAAAAAGACAATCTAACATACATACATAAACGTGGACGCATGTGAAAAAGTGCAATGTATTTACCTGTACAGTAATGTATTTATTTATTCTATATATATATATATATATATATATATATATATATATAAATATATATATATATATAAATATATATATATATATATATATATATATATATATATATATATATATATATATATATATATATATATATATATATATATATATATATATATATATGTATATATTATTTATATATATTTAATTATATATGTACCTTATTGCTTTTTTAAATCCTGCACTACCATAAGCTTATGTAACGAAACTTCGTTCTTATCTGTGCTGTAAAGTTCAAATTTGAATGACAATAAAAAAAGGAAGTCTAAGTCTAAAACTATTGATTTTGAAATGATTCTGAATCAAATCATTTCCCCCAAGAATCAAATCATAAAAATAGTTGTGTTTTTCAAAATTTTTGAGGGAATGTTGGACCAGTGGTGACATTGTTTTGTGCAGTCGCTAAAGTTGTGGTTAATTCAGTACCAAACAACATCAGGGTATTCTGGGTCGGATTTATGATATTGTGCTTTTTTTATACCCTTTTAAAACCACTTAAAATAAGTTTCATGCCCAGGGACAATTGTAAGCTTTTGACAATGATAATATTGAATGGTTAACATTAACCGTTACTCTGTGGCGAATGGCAAGTGGGTCACAAGACTGTTTCATGTGCTGAATGTTGCTGTAGATGTGAGATATTAATAGTTTTACTATTTTACATAAACTATCAATGATTGTTCTTGTTGTATACTGTCTGCTGCTGGCGATCTACATCTTGCCCAGGAACTATGTTTGGAAACTAGGCTTTCTAGCAAAAACATTTGCATTTACAGCAATGTGTGTTGTCCCTGTTTAAATCAACTAATAAAATGAAAGTTGAAAAAATTTGTTTTTTAATATATTTTTTAAATTGTATACAGCAAAAGTTGCTTTGTTGGTCAAGTCAAAGAAATAACTGCTGGCTGCCTTCAATGGCCGACTTATGACTAGCTAATAGCATGTGTGATTTCACAATTTTGATGCCTATTCAGCAAAGTTTGGAGGTCTTGGTGCTAGCGGGTGTATAATATAGCCAAGAGTCATGGATGCATTGGAATTCTGGGTAAATCTTATGTTGCGTTTATAATGTGTTACAGTGCCAATGTTCTCCAGAAATGTGTTTGTTATTCTTGTTTGGCTAGGGTTCACAGAGTGTGGCGCATATTAGTAAGAGTGTTAAAATTGTATTCTATCACAACCATTAGTGTGATCTGTATGGCTGTGGAACAAGACCCCTGGTGTACACACAGTTACAGCAAAAAAAACCTCCTCTGCCATTTTGAAAATGATGGCAGGGGGAGCTTCACTCGTGACATCACAAATTTGACCCAGCGGTAAAAGTAAACATGCGCTAACAAATTTGGGGAGCGGGTTTTACCCGACAGTAATTCAAAGCAGGCGCGTATTACGTGCCCGGTGGCTAATCAAGGAAATACGGTATCTTATTTAATCCTACCGCTTACATAGCAGTTGCTAAAACATTTGTTCACTTTCTGTTCTCAATTTATTCACAATATACTCCAGAAGTAATAGCATTACAAATAATTAAATAATAACTAGTGAAGTTTTATTTCATATGGTGAGATAAATAAGATTATTAAGAAAATGAAAGGATGGATGAAATAAATTCAGAATGTTTATAATGGTTCTTCTTTGTACTTAGTAAACACGTTATGTTTGGAGAGTGTCTTGAAGTGGATTATATTAGTACATTGTTTGATTTCTTTGCTTAATCCATTCCATAATTTAATTCCACATACTGATATACTGAAGGTCTTAAGTGTTGTACATGCGTGCAAAAGTTTTAAATTGTATTTTTCTCTAAGGTTATATAAGAATAGTTGAACGTTTTTCGGTAACGGGTTATAATTTGCTTTGTGCATCATTTTAGCTGTTTGCAGATTCACTATGTGGTGGAATTTCAGCAAGTCCCAGGCCGCCCCGAAGGAGTCAATCACCTTCATCAGAGCAGGACAGAAGGCAAACCGCAAGCCCAACTTCTCAGGAGGGCTCCTCGCCACCGCTCGTGACTGGCAGCTCCATGTTGACTTGGGAAGGCAACTAAAGTTCCCGGCCAACATCGCTACCACGTCACTCCGCCCAGACATGGTGTTAACATCGGAGTCAACCAAGCAAGTGGTGCTACTGGAGCTGACTGTCCCTTGGGAGGAGCGGATTGACGAAGCAGATGAGCGAAAGAGGTCCAAATACGCTGAGCTCACTGCAGAGTGTCGGAGTAACGGCTGGAGAGCCCGCTGCGAACCAGTCGAAATTGGGTGCATGGGTTTTGCTGGTCACTCACTACAGCGTGTGTTCAGAATCATTGGCATTAGAGGACTGCAATCTAGAAAAGCCACCAAGAACATCCTTGAGGCCGCAGAAAAAGCCTCCCGGTGGCTGTGGATCCGTAGGGGGGATCCGTGGTGCGCTACTTTGACACAGGCCGGGGTCTGATCACCCCCGGCTGGGTCGCCCGGGCGAGGGTGTCTGATGATTAAAGACCCGAAACACCCTATGACCCCGGGTTTATCACTGATGACGTGTCCAAGCATCACCGTGAGGTGTATTCAAGTTCAGTATTTTCCATTCAATTAGTAAAGGGTTTGAATGTTCTCTATATCCAACAATATATATTATTACTACTAATCTTTTTTTGTAACACAGTTAATGAATGAAGTGTACTTTAGTAGTAATTTCCCCATATTTCTGCACAATAAGTCAGATATGGTAACACTAGCAAGCAGTAGAGAATATGGAGTGATTTTTGATCTACAACATGTTTTGCTTTATTCATTATTGAGGTGTTTCTTGCCACCTTATTTTGTAGATTTTTTTATGAGGTAATACATGCTAACAGCTGACAACTGTCATTTTGTTCATTTAATATAATTGTGTTTACTAGAGGTGCAACAGTACAGGTAACCCACGCTATGGTCCGTAGAGGGTAGTAAAGACAAGAACTTTTTTTAGTCTTTTGTTTTTTTGCTTGTCATCACAAACATTTTGCAGTAAACAAAGTATAATTGATGTATTGAATATTATAAGGCCTATTTAAAGTGAAAATTTACTACACAACACTTTCTTTCAAATATTAAATTATTTTGTGTATTGTTTAATTACTTGTATACATCAGTGCTTCGGCAAACAGCAACAAATTTGGAGTTTTAAAAACTCCAAATTTGTATCTTATATTTCATGAAAAGTGCAGTATGAATTTGAGGTACTGTAAAATAATCTGTACTAACACAAAACAAGTTTAATGATTATGTCAGGAACAAAATGTTTTACATCCAGAAACAAAAGGAACACAAAGTGTCTGCAGTTTTTTTTTTTGAATAACGCAATACCTGTATTGTGCTTTTACTCCAACAGCAGGGACTAGTTTTGTTAGTACATGTTATATCAGAGGAGTGGAATCTTTGCAGACACATAAACAAAAAAGTCTGATTAAAAAATATTCAGGTAAAAAAAATGCCTTTTTTGATTAAATTAGTGGGTGTGTGGATTCTCCCATTCTGGACTGATACAGTCACATAAACGTTCTGAGTGCTTGCAAGTCCGCATTCAGGGTAGTATTACAGGTGAGCTGCAGCATATAGCGAAAGTAGGGGTGTACTGGTAGACAAAAATTTCGGTCCGGTACGTACCTCGGTTTATAGGTCATGATTCGGTTAATTTTCGGTACAGTAAGAAAACAAGAAAATATTAATTGTTTGGTTATTTATTTACCAAATTTGTAAACAATGGCTTTATCCTTTTAACAGAATGTTTATAATGGTTCTTCCATAATAATTCTGCCCACGTTAATCAACATTAAACTGCCTCAGCGTGTTGCTCAGATTAAATAAAATTACAAAACTTCTCTTCTACATATAAAAAGTGGAACATTAAACGGTTTCAAGCCAACTCATCATGCTTAATTTATTACAGCATTTGGGAAGCCTGTTTTTTATTTTTATTATGTAAATGTTATATTTGTATCAACATGTGATAGCAGGGACCCTGCCATTCAAAACTAGGCTGGTACATTACTAATGATTAATGTAACTATAGCTGAAAAAATAGCACAATAGCAATAGGAGAGACTATTCCTCCCTAAACACCATGGAGTTTATGTAAGCTTTATTATGCACTTACATTATTATATCAACTATCAGCGACAAACTCTTCATTCAACATAATGTCCTTTTTTGCTGCTTCAACAAACCTCAATATACACTGTCCGTAACACACACACACACACACACACACACACACACACACACACACGGCAAAATGAGCTAACGTTATGCTAAAAGCTACCTAGCCTTCACCTAAAGCCAGGACTGCGAGTGAGCCGAGCTGCAGTTTGTTTCTAGAAGGTCAACAGGCTCATAATGATGTTTAGAAAGTAGTTGACTTGAAAGTCCATCCATCCATCCATTTTCTACCGCTTATTCCCTTTCGGGGTCGCGGGGGGCGCTGGCGCCTATCTCAGCTACAATCGGGCGGAAGGCAGGGTACACCCTGGACAAGTCGCCACCTCATCGCAGGGCCAACACAGATAGACAGACAACATTCACACTCACATTCACACACTAGGGCCAATTTAGTGTTGCCAATCAACCTATCCCCATGACTTGGAAGTGTTTAGTATAATTTGGGAAGAGTCCGTTGCTCACCTGCTAAACACCTATCTGCTCAACGCTGAAGTGCTGACGACATGCGCTCTGAATACGCACTGCTGATTGGCTTATTATCGCTACTGTTGTAACAAATCAGACGGTAGTGTGGGAGGGACAATGCAGGGTGCTGTGCAGGAGACAGAGGCAAAACGGAGTCGAGCAGCTTCTTAAGACTTTGGCATTGGCGGCTACTTCATATGTTCGTGTGGAACTCCTCGTTCGGTACTCCTCCGCACCGAACCGGAACCCCCATACCGAAACGGTTCAATACAAATACACGTACCGTTACACTCCTACGATAAAATACTTTTCTATATCGCACAAAGACAAACCCGCGATATATCAAGTATATCGATATATCGCCCAGTCATATTTGGAACAAATTATAGAAATAAAATAAGAGAATTATGTTTTTTTAATAGTTTTACTGCTGAGTACACAACTACCACAGAAAAATGAGTGTGTGCTTACTGTATGTAATAGTATGATTTCACTATTAAACATCTCACATTAATCTCCTTTGGCAATTGGCGGCACTTAACTCACATGACACTCCTTTGGGGGGGTTACCTTTATCTTTGTAAAGTTGTGAAAATGTTTGTAGCGTTTCAGCATCTTTTGACACGGACTTATCACAGATCTTTGACTTTTACAATATCATTCCATTCATTTCACTGCCATGTTTACAAACGATTCCTCCTCTATGGCTGCACATCTGGGTACTAAACACCTTATATGTTTCCATCAACCAGCTTCAACCATGCATTCAATTGATTGTTTAGGAGACACAAATCGTTGAACTTTTACTTACCCATCTTATAATAATAATAGCTTAGATTTATATCGCGCTTTTCTAGACACTCAAAGCGCTCACAGAGAAGTGGGACTCAACATTCATTCACACCTGGTGGTGGTAAACTACATCAGTAGTCACAGCTGCCCAAGTAATTTGGCTTAGCTGTGGGCTTTCGTTAAGTTTTCTTCGCTGCTATGCTAACTAAACTGTCAACACATAGCTGCGCGCGCACAGTAATAGCTGGTGGTGTTCCATAAATTCGGACTGGGCAACACAGTTACCGGTAGTTCCGCTGTGTAGTTACGTTATAGCGTCCTCAAAAATCGAAACAGTTCAAAGTGAGACTGAAGTTCATGCATGTTTTAAAATAAAAAATACGTCAATAGATTTTTAAGACTTTTCAAAATTGCATTTTAGACCTTTTATGAAATTTTAGGAGGATTTTAGACATTTTAAGGCATTAAATTAAAATTATTGGATTTAAGAATTTTTAAAATTCTGTATCAGACTCTGTTTGAACCACATATAAACTATTGCAATGTCCATCCATCCATCCATCCATCCATCCATTTTCTACCGCTTATTCCCTTTTGGGGTCGCGGGGGGCGCTGGCGCCTATCTCAGCTACAATCGGGCGGAAGGCGGGGTACACCCTGGACAAGTCGCCACCTCATCGCAGGTCCAACACAGATAGACAGACAACATTCACACTCACATTCACACACTAGGGCCAATTTAGTGTTGCCAATCAACCTATCCCCAGGTGCATGTCTTTGGAAGTGGGAGGAAGCCGGAGTACCCGGAGGGAACCCACGCATTCACGGGGAGGACATGCAAACTCCACACAGAAAGATCCCGAGCCTGGTTTTGAACCCAGGACTGCAGGACCTTCGTATTGTGAGGCAGACGCACTAACCCCTCTGCCACGTTATATCATGGGCAAACTTTAATGCTCCCTCAAATCCTCTTTTTTATGGGTAAGATCTTCTGAAGCTTACACAGTGCAACAGATTCCACACTGCTTGTATAATGTATAACGTAGTATATGGATTAAATTCTAGACTCTGCCAGCTCATTCCAGTGACCACTACTTCTCATAGATATAACACTAGAAGTAAACCTTTATTAAAAGGGAAAAATCCTCATCTAAAATGTACAACCTGCTCAGTGGCCCTTTGGTTAGAGTGTCTGCCATACCAAAGACTATAAAAATAGGACCCATTACCTCGCAGGTTGGCACTCAGCATCAAGAGTTGGAATTAGGGGTTAAATCACCAAAATGATTCCCGGGCACGGCCACCGCTGCTTCTCACTGCTCCCCTGACCTCCCAGGGGGTTAACAAGGGGGTGGGTCAAATGCAGAGAGTAATTTCACCACACCTAGTGTTTGTGAGACAATCATTGGTACTTTAACTTTACTTTAAACTTTATAGCCTGTGGAGGCCCGATGATCTGGAATAAGATTGATAGCTCTATAAAAGAATCACATTCTTTAAACATTTTTAAAAAGCATTTTAAGCTATTTTTTGTGACCTCACGCTTAGTACATTTAGCACAACTCTTATGGTTGAGGGATTCACATTAGCCGCATAATTTTGGTCTTGACCTCTGTATGTATGGTGATTATCGCAGATCTTCAAGATGCAACCTTTTATTTTAAACTTGAATAATACGATATTGAGACTGATTTGGTGGATTTAAAGATTCTTTTTTTATTTATAAATGAAATTGTGGGTGGTATTTGGTGGGTAGATTTTGAAATGTATTGTATTTTGTATATTGTATGATGATGTATATTTTAACTGTGGGTCCCTGTCCACAAACCTTGTGCTTCTAGGAATTACCTTTTTGCAGGACGGACACTAATATTAACAAAAGAAACAATAATGAAATACAAAACTATGTCTGTCTGTAAATAAATAAATTAAAATTAGTAAGAACTTGAGGAAAATCTGATTTCGCATATTTTTTTCGAATAAAAAAATTATACACTTTAATTTGAGCAGACACAACCCACAGGCCAAACTTGCCTGTCAGGTTACAATCCAGCACAACATACACAATTCTAGGGTGTTGGTTCTGAAGTGTGTAATTGACATGTCATTTTGCAAAAAACTTTCTTAAACGTTAACAGGCACATTATCCGTTTTTGAAGCAGTTTAATTAGTTTGTGATTGAATTATCTTCCAAGTTGAGGCTATTAACCACTCAATGTTATCAGTGCCTTGAGATATTTACTAATCAATATTAGTGATGATGGAATTAGCATATAGATAACCTGAGTGCCTGCAAGTCCGCATTCGGGGCAATATTACTGGTGAGCTGCGGCATATAGTGCAGGTAAAGTCACTGCTCCTTTTAAATGTTGTGTTTCAACATCCATGCTAGTGTTTGTCATATTTATTAATTTTGTTCTTGTAGGCTGCACCTCCAGCTGAGTCAAGGGACGAGGGACAGCATAATTGCACATTAATTACGACGTGGAGAGCCTGAGTTTCACGACATTGGAACACGGACACACTGTCACACAAACACACGCAAAATTAGACATTCACACACAGGATCACGGTCAATAAAGGTGGATTGTTCCGCGCACGATTATACCAAGCGGCGTTGCTTCCCTACTGTTTACTATTGCAGTATCTTTTAACACAAATTTCTGCCTTGTTTGATCGAGGAAATATGCTAACAGCTGATCACCACGATTGATCAGCCCTAGTCTTAACTATTATCTACTTGAAGGAGAACAGAATTGATTTTATTTCAATGTTTGCAATACTACAGGGTTATTCGCAAGGAAACTTTACAATGTATTAAATCCATTAACTGCTATAAAACGTTTTAAAATTTAGTAGATTGCGAGTAATTGTGCTTTAGAGTAAAATCCCATATTTTTACCAATTTTTCCCGCATGATTTCCCATATTTTGAAATGCAAATGTTGATGCTCCTCGTAGACACACATAATGAAGGTGTTTGTGAAATACTTTCATGTTATTTGCTGCTAAATTAACCGCAACATTAGCGCATCACAAAACATGATGTTGCTACTTGTCCAACGTTTCTGGAAATAAAAAAAATTAAAAAATAACTTAATCCAGAAGTTAACTACTAATAATCGGTATTAGCAACGAAAAAATGTTATCAGTCGATTTCAAATATGAGCGTGATCGGCTTCAGTCACTATTATCCACTACACCGCAAGCTAAACAACAAGTAACCCATAGTCGAGGTTAATATGAGGTCCCACTGTTGGCTGACCTGGGTAATTACAGTTGTGGTCAAAAGTTTACACACACTTGTAAAGAACATAATGTCATGGCTGTCTTGAGTTTCCAATCATTTCTACAACTTTTTTTTTTTTTGTGATAGAGTGATTGGAGCACATACTTCTTGGTCCAAAAAACATTCATGAAGTTTGGTTCTTTTACAAATTTATTATGGGTCTACTGAAAATGTGACCGAAACTGCTGGGTCAAAAGTATACATACAGCAATGTTAATATTGGGTTACATGTCCCTTGGCAAGTTTCACTGCAATAAGGCGCTTTTGGTAGCCATCCACAAGCTTCTGGTTGAAATTTTGACCACTCCTCTTGACAAAATTGGTGCAGTTCAGCAACACTTGTTGGCTTTCTGATATGGACTTGTTTCTTCAGCATTGTCCATATGTATACGTCAGGACCTTGGGAAGGCCATTCTAAAACCTTAATTGTAGCCTGATTTAGCCATTCCTTTATCACTTTTGACGTGTGTTTGGGGTCATTTCCCTGTTGGAACACCCAACTGCGCCCAAGACCCAACCTCCGGGCTGATGATTTTAGGTTGTCCTGAAGAATTTGGAGGTAATCCTCCCCTTTAATCGTCCCATTTACTCTCTGTAAAGCACAATTTCCATTGGCAGCAAAACAGGCCCAGAGCATAATACTTCCACCCTCATGCTTGACGGTAGGAATGGTGCTATTGCTGGGTATTATGGCCAAACAGCTCAAGTTTTTCTTGTGGATGGCTACCAAAAGCGCCTTATTGCAGTGAAACTTGCCAAGGGACATGTTAACATGGACCCCGACTTAAACAAGTTAAAAACTTATTCGGGTGTTACCATTTAGTGGTCAATTGTACGGAGTATGTACTGAACTGTGCAATCTACTAATAAACGTTTCAATCAATCAATCAAAAAAACAAATATTAACATTGCTGTATGTATACTTTTGACCCAGCAGATTTGGTCACATTTTCAGTAGACCCATAATAAATTCCTAAAAGAACCAAACTTCATGAATGTTTTTTGTGACCAACAAGTATGTGCCCTAATCACTCCATCACAAACAAATAAGAGTTGTAGAAATGATTGGAAACTCAAGACAGCCATGACATTATGTTCTTTACATGTGTATGTAAACTTTTGACCAAGACTGTATATATGTATATATACATGCACGGACATTTTGCATTGTGTTGTAAGAATATTGGTGAAATGTTATATTTCCAATGAAAATTTTGTTTTTTCTAGTTTATAAATTATTGTCACTGTTTGATAGAAACACATAAAACATAACATACCTGGTCTACCAGAGAATCAAAAGACTGAGCAGGAGGGATCAGTGTTGCCAACTCAGCGATTAATCAAACCTCTGTGATTACTCTTTTTTTTTTTCAAACGGGACCGACGTGTTGTGGACATAGCAAACATAGACTGGCTTGGCGCGTTGACGTTGATGTTGATTTTGTTGACTAAATAAGGTTATTTTCGGTTTATGGTAAAAAAAATGCTTTCCCCTGACTGAAAGGAGGACGAGAATGAATCAAAACAAAATGCAATAACAATAACAAACCATAACTTTGTAAGGTTTTGATTTTCCAAGTGTATGTAAACTTTTGACCGCAACTGTACAAAAACGTTCTGCTTCATCTTGCAGATTTTTTTCAAATCAAAAAATGTAAACTCATTAATTTGAGCAGATACACACCACAGGCCAAACTTGCCTGTCAGGTTACAATCCAGCACAACTTTGTGAAGGCAATTCTAAAATCTTAATTCTAGCCTGATTTAGCCATTCCTTTACCACATTTGACATGTGTTTGGGGTCATTGTCCTGTTGAAACACCCAACTCCGCCCAAGACCCAACCTCCGGGCTGATGATTTTAGGTTGTCCTGAAGAATTTGGAGGTAATCCTCCCCTTTAATCGTCCCATTTACTCTCTGTAAAGCACAATTTCCATTGGCAGCAAAACAGGCCCAGAGCATAATACTACCACCCTCATGCTTGACGGTAGGAATGATGCTATTGCTGGGTATTGTGGCCAAACAGCTCAAGTTTTTCTTGTGGATGGCTACCAAAAGTGCCTTATTGCAGTGAAACTTGCCAAGGGACATGTTAACATGGACCCCGACTTAAACAAGTTAAAAACTTATTCGGGTGTTACCATTTAGTGGTCAATTGTACGGAGTATGTACTGAACTGTGCAATCTACTAGTAAACGTTTCAATCAATCAATCAAAAAAACAAATATTAACATTGCTGTATGTATACTTTTGACCCAGCAGATTTGGTCACATTTTCAGTAGACCCATAATAAATTCCTAAAAGAACCAAACTTCATGAATGTTTTTTGTGACCAACAAGTATGTGCCCTAATCACTCCATCGCAAACAAATAAGAGTTGTAGAAATGATTGGAAACTCAAGACAGCCATGATATTATGTTCTTTACATGTGTATGTAAACTTTTGACCAAGACTGTATATATGTATATATACACGCACGGACATTTTGCATTGTGTTGTAAGAATATTGGTGAAATGTTATATTTCCAATGAAAATTTTGTTTTTTCTAGTTTATAAATTATTGTCACTGTTTGATAGAAACACATAAAACATAACATACCTGGTCTACCAGAGAATCAAAAGACTGAGCAGGAGAGATCAGTGTTGCCAACTCAGCGATTAATCAAACCTCTGTGATTAATCTTTTTTTTTTTCAAACGGGACCGACGTGTTGTGGACATAGCAAACATAGACTGGCTTGGCGCGTTGACGTTGATGTTGATTTTGTTGACTAAATAAGGTTATTTTCGGTTTATGGTAAAAAAAAATGCTTTCCCCTGACTGAAAGGAGGACGAGAATGAATCAAAACAAAATGCAATAACAATAACGAACCATAACTTTGTAAGGTTTTGATTTTCCAAGTGTATGTAAACTTTTGACCGCAACTGTACAAAAACGTTCTGCTTCATCTTGCAGATTTTTTTCAAATCAAAAAATGTAAACTCATTAATTTGAGCAAATACAAACCACAGGCCAAACTTGCCTGTCAGGTTACAATCCAGCACCACTTTGTGAAGGCAATTCTAAAACCTTAATTCTAGCCTGTTTTAGCCATTCCTTTACCACATTTGACATGTGTTTGGGGTCATTGTCCTGTTGAAACACCCAACTCCACCCAAGACACAACCTCCGGGCTGATGATTTTAGGTTGTCCTGAAGAATTTGGAGGTAATCCAACTAGGGCGGTGGTTCTGAAGTGTGTAATTAACATGTCATTATGCAAAACTTTCTTAAATGTTAACAAGAACATTATCAGTTTTTGCAGTAGTTTAATTACTTTGTGATTGAATTATGGACTATGGACTGGACTTTCACTTTAACTAGATCAATGGTTCTCAAATGGGGGTACGCATACCCCTGGGGGTACTTGAAGGTATGCAAAGGGTTATGTGAGATTTTTTTTAAATATTCTAAAAATAGCTACAATTCAAAAATCCTTTATAAATATATGTATTGAATAATACTTCAACAAAATATGAATGTAAGTTCATAAACTGTGAAAAGAAATGCAACAATGCAATATTCAGTGTTGACAGCTAGATTTTTTGTGGACATGTTCCATAAATAATAATGTTAAAGATTTATTTTTTTGTAAAGAAATTTTTAGAATTAAGTTCATGAATCCAGACGGACCTCGATTACAATCCCCAAAGAGGGCACTTTAAATTGATGATTATACGTGTAGAAATCTTTATTTATAATTGAATCATTTGTTTATTTTTCAACAAGTTTTTAGTTATTTTTATATCTATTTTTCCAAATAGTTCAAGAAAGACCACTATAAATTAGCAATATTTTGTACTGTTATACAATTTAATAAATCAGAAACTGATGACATAGTGCTGTGTTTTACTTCTTTATCTCTTTTTTTTCCAACCAAAAATGCTTCGTTCTGATTAGGGTGTACTTGAATTAAAAAAAAGGTTCACAGGGGGTACATCATTGAAAAAAGGTTGAGAACCACTGAACTAAAGCAACTAAACCTCCATTGCACTGGTCATCGCATCTACGGTCCCCTCCAAGGTTTCTCATTGTCATACTTGCCAACCAACCCGGATTTTCCGGGAGACTCCCGAAATTCACCGCCTCTCCCGAAAACCTCCCGGAAGAAATTTTCTCCCGAAAATCTCCCAAAATTCAGCCCGAGCTGGAAGCCACGCCCCCTCCAGCTCAAACATGCACAGTTCGAAGCTTGAAAAGGAGGATTGCAGGCGGATCTGACGGCATTTAAAGTCATTTTTAAAAACGACTGCTAATCCTCCTCCTTTTCGACCGGACGACCGCGGAGAATTAAAGTAGAAACACTCCGGAGGCAGAAGTTCATTAAGAGGGGCGGACTCACCGGCACTCAGCCATGTTTCCGTCACAAATCCTTCAGGATAAACGTTTTGTTTGTCAAAGATCTTGCGTTCACAAGACCGAACCTGGCGGGGGCCAGCACGTCCAAGGGCGCAGCTAATCCAGGTGGGGCCCGACACACAGCCCGCAGGTGGCGGGGGAGAGGACGACAGAGACGAAAATAGACGCAAACAACACAAAAACGAACAGAGCTGACAGCGAGAGACGCCAGGCCAAAGCACATACTGGCGCCATCTTCTGGAAACTTGGAAGTGACGTTACTCAAATAATGAAAGGTAAGTGTTGTTGTTGTTGTTTTTTTAGTAACCATCAAGCACAGTACTGTTAGTATAACAACTGTGTTTTTATTACTGTGTATTTGATAGGTGCCTTCTGAAATTCAACTATTTATTTTATTTATATATATAATAAAATAAATATATATAGCTAGAATTCAATGAAAGTTAAGTATTTCATACAAATATATGGATAGATAGTACTTTATTAATATATATATATTATTATATATATATATATATATATATATATATATATATATAAATATATATATAAAATACTCGAGTTGGTGAATTGGCTGTAAATATAGTCGTCCCCTCTTAACCACGCCCCCCGCCCGAACCACGCCTCCGCCCCACCCCCATCCATCCTTCCATTTACTACCGCTCATTCCCTTTGGGGATGTGGGGGGCGCTGGCGCTTATCTCAGCTACAATCGGGCAGAAGGCGGTGTACACCCTGGACAAGTCGCCACCTAATCGCAGGGCCAACACAGATAGACAACATTCACACTCACATTCACACCCTAGGGCTAGTTTAGTGTTGCCAATCAACCTATCCCCAGGTGCATGTCTTTGGAGGCGAGAGGAAGCCAGAGTACCCGGAGGGAACCCACGCATACAAACATACAAACATGAAAGATCCTGAGCCCGGGATTGAACCCAGGACTACTCAGGACCTTCGTATTGTGAGGCAGACGCACTAACCCCTCTTCTACCCCCCACCTCCCGAAATCGGAGGTCTCAAGGTTGGCAAGTATGCTCATTGTCATTCCATTGGGTTGAGTTTATTCTTGCCCTGGTGTGGGATTTGAGCCGAGGATGTCGTTGTGGCTTGTGCAGCCCTTTGAGACACTCGTGATTTAGGGCTATATAAGTCAACTTTAAAAAGCTTCCCTGCTTGGGCTGCTGCCCCCATGACCCAACCTCAGCTAAGCGGAAAAAGATTGATGGATGGATACATCAACTTTGATTGATTGATTGAATTATCTTCCAAGTTGAGGCTACTAACCACTCAATGTTATCAGTGCTTAGAGATGTGTACTAATCAATAATAGTGATGATGGCATTATCTACTGGGTGTAGCCAATGCTAACAGCTAACACTCGAGTCAATGAATGAATGAAGGTTTGTCAGCAGCCGACAAGGCTCGTTCTGATATTCCAACACAACCCACCGGACCTGGCGATCAAAACCAGAACCTTGTGTTGGTGTTAAACCCGCTCCTGACCACTAAGCTAAAGTGACGTTAGCTGCTAGCTTAGCGACCAGGAAGTTAGCGGAAGGAGCGTCAACATTCCAAACAAACATTAAAGTCTGCTCTTAAAACCCATCTAGCCGCCGCCAAATTGTTGTCTGCAGAGTAAAGCGGAGACTTACGCCGCCCAAGACCACAACACGCATCCTTTAAAGGGGAAACAAGAGGAGAGGAATGTGTAGTTTGAGGGGAAAGTGCTCGGCGTTCTACTCACCATAGCCGCGGCCGCCATTTTGAATACGTGTCATTTGTGACGTCACTACTGTGTGTTTTTTTTGTTTTTTTTTCAATGACCACCTCTTTCAGTAAATGTATTGCATTGATCAAATGTATACTAATATAGTCATCGTATAAGTTTTTGATTGATTCTAACTTTGGAGCAAAATAAAAACGCACATCATTAACGTAAGAACAAACTAATTATGGCGTAAATTAACTTCCGGTTCTCATGGGACAGAAATGATACAACAAATAGTTTTTCCTTAATATAAAAATATTTATATGACATGTCTTACCGCGGTACACATGTAATCGAGCCAATAAACAAAACAAGCAAATATATTTCAGTCAAAAAAATGATGATTATTGAAAGGCCTACTAAAATAAGATTTTCTTATTTAAACGGGGATAGCAGATCCATTCTATGTGTCATACTTGATCATTTCGCAATATTGACATATTTTTGCTGAAAGGATTTAGTAAAGAACATCGACGATAAAGTTCGCAACTTTCTGTGCTAAGAGAAATGCCTTGCCTCTACCGGAAGTCGCAGACGATGACGTCACATGTTTGATGGCTCCTCACATATTCACATTGTTTTTAATGGGAGCCTCCAACAAAAAGTGCTATTCGGACCGAGAAAATGACAATTTCCCCATTAATTTGAGCGAGGATGAAAGATTTGTGTTTAAGGATATTGATAGCGACGGATTAGAAAAAAAAAAAAGTTTAAAAAAAAATGCGATTGCATTGGGAGGATTTCGACGTTTTTAGTTAAATTTACTAGGTTAATTCTGGGAAATCCCTTATATTTCTATTGTGTTGCTAGTGTTTTAGTGAGTTTAATATTACCTGATTATCGGAAGGGTGTCTCCACGTGTGTCTTGACGCGCAGTGTCTCAGGGGAGTCGACAGCAGCTATGGGCGGCACAAGCTCAGCTTTTCTCCAGTAAGAACTGACTTTTTAACCCCAATTTTCTCACCGAAACCTGCCGGTTGACAAGTGGTCGGGATCTATGTTGGCTTGACCGCGCTCTGATCCATAGGAAAGTTTAACTTCCTGGAATTTTAAACAAGGAATCACCGTGTGTTTGTGTGGCTAAAGGCTAAAGCTTCCCAACTCCATCTTTCTACTGTGACTTCTCCAATATTAATTGAACAAATCGCAAAAGATTCAGCAACACAGATGTCCAAAAAACTGTATAATTATGCCGTTAAAGCAGACGACTTTTAGCTGTGTGTGTGTGCAACGATCATACTTCCTAAAAACCCGTGACGTCTTGCGTACACGTCATCATTACACGACGTTTCGAAGACGGAACTCCCGGGAAATTTAAAATTGTAATTTAGTAAACTAAAAAGGCCGTATTGGCATGTGTTGCAATGTTAATATTTCATCATTGATATGTAAACTATCAGCCTGCGTGGTGGGTAGTAGTGGGTTTCAGTAGGCCTTTAAAGAACCTATTCAATCAATGTTTACTTACATAGCCCTAAATCACGAGTGTCTCAAAGGGCTGCACAAGCCACAACGACATCCTCGGCTCAGATCCCACATGGGGGCAAGGGAAAATTCAACCCAATCCCAATGGGACAATGAGAAATCTTGGAGGGGACTATGAATTGATTAACGCGGACCCCGACTTTAACACGTTGAAAAACTTTTTGGTTGTTACCATTTAGTCATCAATTGTACGGAATATGTACTGTATTGTGCAACCTACTAATAAAAATCTCAATCAATCAATCAAACCGCAGATGTGGGGACCCCACGCCCTGGGCGACCGGTGCAATGGACGTCGAGTGGATCTAGCATAATATTATGAGAGTCCAGACCTTAGTGAATCCAACATAATAGTGAGAGTCCAGTCCATAGTGGATCTAACATAATAGTGAGAGTCCAGTCCATAGTGGATCCAACATAATAGTGAGAGTCCAGTCCATAGTGGATCCAACATAATAGTGAGAGTCCAATCCATAGTGGATCCAACATAATAATGAGAGTCCAGTCCAGAGTGGACCCAACATAATAGTGAGAGTCCAGTCCATAGTAGATCCAACATAATAATGAGAATCCAGTCCATAGGGGATCTTACATAATAGTGAGAGTCCAGTCCATAGTCCATCCATTTTCTATCGCTTATTCCCTTCGGGGTCGCAGGGGCCAATGGAGCCTATCTCACCTACAATCGGGCGGAAGGCGGAGTACACCCTGGACAAGTCGCCAGCTCATCGCAGGGCCAACACATATAGACAGATAACATTCACACTCACATTCACACACTAGGGCCAATTTAGTGTTGCCAATCAACCTAACCCCAGGTACATGTTTTCGGAAGTGGGAGGAAGCCGGAGTACCCGGAGGGAACCCCCGCAGTCACGGCAAGAACATGCAAACTCCACACAGAAAGATCCCGAGCGCAGGATTGAACCCAGGACTACTCGGGACCTTCGTATTGTGAGGCAGATGCACTAACCCCTCTTCCACCGTGCTGCCCCCAGTCCATAGTGGATCCAACATAATAGTGAGAGTCCAGTCCATAGTGGATCCAACATAATACTGAGAGTAAAGTCCATAGTGGATGTAACATAATAGTGAGAGTCCAGTCCACAGTGGATCTAACATAATAGTGAGAGTCCAGTCCATAGTGGATGTAACATAATAGTGAGAGTCCAGTCCACAGTGGATCCAACATAATAATGAGAGTCCGGTCCGTAGTGGATCTAACATAATAGTGAGAGTCCAGTCCATACTGGATCTAACATAATAGTGAAAGTCTAGTCCATAGTGGATCTAACCTAATAGTGAGAGTCCAGTCCATTGTGGATCCAACATAACAGTGAGAGTCCAGTTCATAGTGGATCTGACATAACAGTGAGAGTCAAGTTCATAGTGAATCTGACATAATAATGAGAGTCCAGTCCATAGTGGATCCGACATAATAGTGAGAGTCCAGTCCATAGTGGATCCAACATATAGTGAGAGTCCAGTGCATAGTGGATCTTACACAATAGTTAGAGTCCAGTCCATAGTGGATCCAACATAATAGTGAGAGTCCGGTCCATAGTGGATCCAACATAATAGTAAGAGTCCAGTCCATGGTGGATCTAACATAATAGTGAGAGTCCAGTCCATAGTGGATCTAACATAGTAGTGAGAGTTCAGTATATAGTGAATCTAACATAATAGTGAGAGTCCAGTCCATAGTGGATCTATCATAATAGTGAGAGTCCAGTCCATAGTGGATCGAACATAATAGTGAGAGTCCAGTCCATAGTGGATCCAACATAATAGTAAGAGTCCAGTCCATAGTGGATATAACATAATAGTGAGAGTCCAGTCCATAGTGGATCCAACCTAATAGTGAGAGTCCAGTCTATAGTGGATCTGACATAATAGTGAGAGTCCAGTCCATAGTGGATCTGACATAATAGTGGGAGTCCAGTCCATAGTGGATCTGACATAATAGTGGGAGTCCAGTCCATAATGGATCCAACATAATACTGACAGTTCACTCCATAGTGGATCTAACATAATGGTGAGAGTCCAGTCCATAGTGGATCTATTATAATAGGGAGAGTCCAGTCTATAGTGGATCTATCATAATAGTGAGAATCCAGTTCATAGTGGATCCAACATAATAGTGAGAGTCCAGTCCATAGTGGATCCAACATAATAGTAAGAGTCCAGTCCATAGTTCATCTAACATAATAGTGAGAGTCCAGTCCATAGTGGATCCAACATAATAGTAAGAGTCCAGTCCATAGTGGATCCAACATAATAGTAAGAGTCCAGTCCATAGTTCATCTAACATAATACTGAGAGTCCAGTCCATAGTGGATCCAACATAATAGTGAGAATCCAGTCCATGGTGGATCTAACATAATAGTGAGAGTCCAGTCCATAGTCCATCTATTGAACAGTTAACATGTGTCAATCATTTCAGTGCCTAAAAAACCCACAATCTACTCCCTCTATGATTATCGCCCCGTGGCACTCACCCCCATAATAATGAAGTGCTTCGAGAGCCTGGTAAAGGAATACATTGTCTCCAGACTTCACCCCCACATTCAACCCATGCCAGTCTGCTACTCGCCCAAACCGCTCCACAGAAGACGCCATCTCCTCTGCACTCCAGATGAGCTTAACACATCTGGAAGGAAAGGACACACACGTGCAGATGTTTCTGGACTTTAACTCAGCATTCAACACCATCATCCCGCAGCACTTGGTGAGCAAACTGGCCTCCCTTGGATTGAGTACCCCCCTATGCAACTGGCTGCTTGACTTCCTCACAGACAGACCCCAATCTGTGAGAGTGGGCAACAACACCTCCAGTGCCATCTCCCTGAGGACCAGCTCCCCCCAGGGCTGCGTCCTGAGTCCGCTGCTGCCCACATTGATGACTCATGACTGCTGCACCAGGTGCACTACTAACGACATTGTGAAGTATGCGGACGACACGACAGTGGTGGGCCTCATCCGTGACAACAATGACATGGATTACAGGGAGGAGGTGAAACATCTGGTTGACTGGTGCAGAACCAACAACCTGGTCCTGAATGTCAACAAGACCAAGGAGATCATCGTTGACTTCAGGAATCACCAGTAAAGCCACACTCCACTCTTCATCCACGGCACAGCGGTGGAGATGGTAAGCAGCACCAAGTTCCTGGGGGTGCAGATAACTGACAATATAACCTGGTCCCTGCACACCGGAGCTCTTGTTAAAAGGAGCTCAGCAGCGCATGCACTTTTTGCGTCGGATGAAAAGAGCACAGCTCCCTCCCCCATTCTCACCACATTCTACAGAGGCACTATAGAGAGCCTGCTGACCAACAGCATCTCTGTCTGGACTGGAACCTGCAGTGCCTCGGACTGGAAGTCTCTCCAGAGAGTGGTGAGGACGGCGGAAAAGATCATCAGGACTCCTCTTCTTCCTATCCAGGAGATCGCAAAAAGCTGCTGCCTGACCAGGGATCAGAAAATCTGCAGAGACTCCTCCCACCCACAACAAGGATTGTTTTCACTGCTGGACTCTAGAAAGAGGTTCCGCAGCCTCCTAAGCAGAACCTCCAGGTTCTGTAACAGCTTCTTCCCTCGGGCCGTAAGACTCTTGAACGCATCATAATAATCCCATTAATGCCCCTCAAAAATGGATTAACTGGCTGGAATATAAAGACAATATAACATACATCCATAAACCTGAATGCATTTGCAAAAGGTGCAATCTGTACAGAAGTCTATTTATTTATCTGCACCTTGCTTTTTTATCCTGCACTACCATGAGCTAATGCAACAACATTTCATTCTTATCTGTACTGTAAAGTTCAAATTTTAATGACAATAAGGAAGTCTAAGTCTAAGTCCAAGTATAAGTACCAGGTTATGGTACCCAAATCAAAGCGCAAGCTTCGGGGGGACAGGGGCTTCTCTGTTGCGGGTCCCAAACTCTGGAACGATCTCCTTCTCCATGTGGGACAGGCCCCTTTTTCGGCGACTTGTAAGACCCTCCTTAAAACCCATTTTTATTCACTGGCTTTTAACCCAACATGAGATTTTAAACTCTTTTTAACTTTATAACTGCTTTTTATTTAAACAATTGTTCTTAGGACGAGGACGACGTGGCACATTTGGAGGATTGGCTGTGCCAGCTCCTGAGGGTTCCTGGTTCAATCCCCAATTTCTACCAACTTCGTCACGTCTGTTGTGTCCTTGAGCAAGACACTTCACCCTTGCTCTTGATGGGTCGTGGTTAGGGCCTTGTATGGCAGCTCCCGCCATCCGTGTATGAATGTGTGTGTGAATGGATGAATGTGGAAATAGTGTCAAAGCGCTTTGAGTACCTTTAAAGGTAGAAAAGTGCTATACAAGTATAACCCATTTACCATTTAGTTTGTCCTTTGCCTGTATTTATTTGTGGTGTACAGCCCTTTGTTCTTCAACTGTGGTTGTTTTTAAGGGGCTTTATAAATAAAGTTGGTATGGTTGGTATGGTTTTCTGACTCTGAGGTGCACGGCTGCAAGGTTGGCATTCTAGCAGCTAGCATTTGTCAAGTACCAAGTTATATGACCTTGAAATGAACCGCTGTAAAAGTAGCTCGACAAGTTAGCATGCAAGCCTGTTAAGGTAAGCATGCTAACAGTTTGCACATGTCAAGTACCATGATATATGAATTTGATGTGTTTGGCTGCAAAATGGGCTCAAAAAAGTTAACATACTAAAGTTTAACAATGTTTAGAGAAATGAAAATCCAAATCAGCACTTCCCTGCCTCATGTTGTTTTTACCATACCATGAATTGATTAACGTGGACCCCGACTTAAACAAGTTGAAAAATTTATTCGGGTGTTACCATTTAGTGATCAACTGTACGGAATGTGTACTGCACTGTACAACCTACTAAGAAAAGTTTCAATCAATCAAAAAAAGAAAAAAACAGAATACAACAGGCCAGTTTTTTAGGTCTGGTTGATATCAGCACTTCAGTCATCAACAATTATATCATCTGAGAAATGGACATTAAAACAGTGTAGGTCCGACTTTGTAGGATATTGTAGCGGCTGCTACGGGGTGTTAGCGAATGGCTTTTGCCGGGGGGCGGGACTTCCGGGAAGATATAGGGAAGTGACGTTGTTGATAGAGGGTGTGTGTTCGAGTTGCCCGGGAAGTCGGCTGGAAAGACACATGAGTGCTGTTGTATGGTTGTTTTGCATCTTGTGCAATAAAGATACAATAAAACGGAGAAGTTGTATGAGCCTGCATTCCTGGGATTATTACACTGGTGTCAGAAGTAAAACGGCGAGTTCGAAAGAGACTTTGTCGCGGTAAGGACGCATTAGCCAGTTAGCTTCAGTCTGTGAGTTAGCTAGGACCGCTAGCCGTTTATCATGTTTAGCTCCGGTGAAAGGAAGTATAAAGTGGAGCGGGATGACGCTGTTTTGGAGCGGGTGACTGTCGAACAGCCACGCTACTGCTCGCACACTAGCGGCTCGTCGACCCGTGAAGATGTAAAGTTGCCGCCGCCTGCAACTTCTGCATCAGTGAAGACGCCAAAATTTGCCGGTGGATCGGATTGGGAGGCGTTCCACGCTCAATCTGAACTGTTGGCAGACGCTAGAAGGTGGGGAGCAAAGGACAAAGCATTGCAATTGGCTTTGTGTCTAGAGGGAGAGGCTCTTTCGTGCCTCTTGCTGCTGGATCCCGAACAGCAGGGATGCTACGCAGCCCTGGTGGGGGCGCTCAAGAGGAGGTTTGAGAGATGGTCTCAGCCAGCACTTCTAAAAACTGAACTGAGAGGGAGGTGCAGGAAGCCTGGCGAGCCACTCCGGGGGCTCGCTAATGACATTGAGGGCCAGGTGCGCCGTGCATATGGTCACCTGCCTGCTGAGGCACAAAACGAACTCGCAACTGACCTGTTTGTTGGAGCCATTACTCCTCCTGACTTGCGCGTGCAAGTGCAGCTTCAGCACCCGAGGTCCCTGCAGGAGGCACTGGAAGCTGCTGTTGAGAGGGAGATGCTGGGAAGTGCTGCTGCAGCTGGGGAACTGGAAATGAAACCCCATCCAGTGAGGGCGGTGTCGTCACACCCGTCTGGTGACATGGCGCCGGCTTGGGCGACAGAAATTACCGAACTACTGAGGGCGGTGACTCTGCAAAATCAACGTGGCCCGTGCCCCATGCAGGTCTGCTGGGGATGTGGCCAACCTGGACACTTTCGCAGGGAGTGCCCTGCCACTCGTCGTGAGCCGGGAAACGGCGCCGGGCCCGCATAGTCGGGGATATGCGGGCCCCTACGGCCACCACGAACCCTGACTTGCCAGCACACGCTCGTCAGGCATTGGAGGGAGCCCGTCAGCACAGCCAGGGGGGAGGGGCTCCGTCCCCTCCAGAAGCAGATGACAGCAGTGTGCCACCAATGGCGGTGGGTTGGACTCGAGGGGGCCCCAAGGGAGGGGGGTCCTGCCACGTTGCTGTCTCTGTCCAGGGGGTGCCTACCGCGGGCCTGGTGGACACAGGGTCATCAGTAACGCTGGTAAGACCAGATGTTCTGCCCAGCAGTACACCACTTGAGCCTACAGCAGTACAGCTCCGCACAGTCACTGGCCAGCTTGCTCCTATGGTGGGGAAGGGGTTCCTGTGGTTGTGCGTGGGGGGAAAAAGTCCGCCATCTAGTTTGGGTGGCAGACGTGCAAGACTGCTGCATCTTAGGGCTGGACTTCCTCCAAGTCACTGGGTGCCTGCTAGACATGGGGAGGGGTACACTTAACTTCCCGGGGGGCCCAACAGTTGCCATGGGTACCCTAGTTCCCGGGCCCCTTCCCGTTTCACTGCATGCCTCTGCATTCTGGTTGCCTCACACCGCACCAAGTTACTACTCCTGCCCTCACCCTGTCGCCCTTCAGCCAATGAGGGGGGAGAAAGAGCTGTTTACTACCCGGGGATGCCAGCCCCAGACATCCCCTCGCCCACCGCCGGGCCCCCCGGTCATAGGGGGAGGGTTGTGGAGAGAGGAGTACGGAGACCTGGAAAAACAGCAACAAGAACAGCTGAAACAGCTGCTGATGGAATTCAGGGCAGCTTTGCAACGAATGAGAGTGAAGTGGGAAGAACCCACTTGGCAGAGCATGTAATAGACACTGGCTTGGCGCGGCCCATCAAGTGTCACGCGCGCCGCATCCCCCTCGCTCGGCAGCAGGTATGCGACAAGGCCGTGGATGACCTGCTGCGGGCCGACTTTATTGAGCCGTCTGAGAGTCCCTGGGCGGCACCTGTGGTCATGGTCGCGAAGAAGAAGGCTGATGATTGGCGATTCTGTGTAGATTACAGACGGTTGAACGAAGTGACCACAAAGGACTCTTACACCCTACCCCGTATTGATGAGTCCCTGGACCTAGTTTCCGGCTCTTCGTGGTTCACCACTCTGGACCTTAAGAGCGGATATTACCAAGTACCCCTTTCTCCCGAATCACGCCCTAAACCCGCCTTCTGTACTGGCAATTCAAAGTCCTTAGTTTTGGGCTCTGTAATGCACCTGCCACTTTCTCCCGGCTTATGGACAAAGTACTGGCTGGTATTCCACGCCAAGAGTGCCTGGTATACCTGGACGACATCCTGGTACACGGGCGTTCTTTCGAAGCAGCTTTGGGGTCCTTGAGGAGAGTCCTGGAGAGGATTTGAGCAGCGGGCCTTAAACTGCACCCTGAGAAATGCAGTTTCATGCGACGAGAAGTAACTTTCTTGGGACATGAGCTGGGTGCCGATGGCATTGGCGCCATGGGTGAGAAAGTGCGGGCCGTGAGGGACTGGCCCGCCCCTCGAGACCAAGGACAGCTGAAGAGCTTCATTGGGCTTGCCTCTTACTACCGGAGGCACGTGCGGGGTTTTGCTACAATCGCCGCGCCCCTATACCGTTTGCTGGAAAGAGGCAAAGACTTTGTGTGGTCCGAAGGGTGCCAGGAGGCATTCTGGGGCTTGAAACGGGCCCTGTGTGAGGCCCAGGTACTCGCCCCACCTGACCTCGCCCTGCCCTTCTTACTGGACACTGATGCCAGCGGAGTGGGGGTGGGGGGTGTACTTGCACAGCCGTGGCAGGAAGGGGAGAGGGTTGTGGCATACTTCAGTCAGAAACTCACAAAGTTGGAGCGTAATTACTGCGTCACCCGCCGAGAACTGCTGGCCGTGGTGCTCTCTATCAGACACTTTAAATACTACCTGTGTGGCCTCCCCTTTGTGATTAGGACTGACCACTCTGCCCTCCAGTGGCTAATGACTTTCCGGGAGCCGGAGGGGCAGGTCGCCATGTGGTTGGAAGAGCTACAAGGATACGACTTTAAAATAGAACATCGGCCGGGCGCTCGCCACTCCAACGCGGACGCACTCTCTCGCCGGCCGTGTGCAGCAGATGGATGTCGTTACTGCGAGCGCAGGGAAGCTCGGCAACAACAGCGGCGGGCGGAAGGTGCTGAGGGTGTGGCCGTCAGTCAGGCTGGTAACGTTGCCTCCAGGGAGCTACAGACTGTGACGAACACTGATTGGAGGCACGCACAGGAGGGTGACACAGACCTCCATCCTGTCTTGCAGTGGGTAGAGGCTGGGCAGCGCCCGCCTTGGGAGGCGGTGGCACCATTCTCCAAGGCTACCAAGAGACTTTGGGCCATGTTTGACTCACTGCGGGTGTCCCAAGGCGTGCTGCAGCGGGCATTTAAGGCCGCGGCCACGGGTGAAGAACAGTGGCAGGTGGTGGTGCCAAAGGGACTGCAAGGGGCGGTGCTTAGGGCAGTGCATGGGGAAGTTGGGTCTGGACATTTCGGAGTCGCCAAAACACTTAAGCGGCTGCGACAGGGGTTCTATTGGGGTCGGCAGAAGAGAGATGTGGATGATTTCTGCCGCCGCTGCGACCCCTGCGTTGCCCGCAAAGGCCCCACTGGGCGCTCACAGGCGCCACTCCAACAGTTCCCAGTGGGGTGCCCCATGGACAGGGTGGGGATTGACATTACGGGGCCGTACCCACGGTCGGACAAGGGGAACCGCTATGTCCTTTCCGCCATTGACTATTTTACAAAATGGCCAGAGGCATACGCCATTCCCAACCAGGAGGCAGAGACCATTGCTGATGCCCTGGTGGGGGGCATGATAAGTCGGTTTGGCGTTATGGCGTCTCTGCACAGTGACCGGGGCACGAACTTTGAGTCCCGGGTGTTTTCCGCCTTGTGCGAGCGCCTGGGCATCCACAAAACCCGCACTACCCCATTGCACCCTCAGAGTGATGGGTTGGTGGAGCGTTTCCACCGCAACCTGGGAGACCAGCTCGCCATTGTCACCTCCCGCCACCAGCGTGACTGGGACGAACACCTACCGCTGGTGCATATGGCGTGTCGCTCTGCTGTCCAGGAATCCACGGAGTGCACGCCGGCGCTTCTAATGCTAGGGAGAGAGATGCGCACACTAGCAGAGCTGGCCTTTGGCCGCCCTCCTGATTCCCCGGCCTTCGCTGCAGGACCAGAATACGCCAGGAAATTACAGGACCGGCTGGACTCAGCCCACAGTTTCGCTCGGGAGCGGCTGCAGGAAGCTGGTGTGAAACAAAAGCGCTACTATGACATGACGACCCGAGGGAGGGACTTCGTGCCAGGCGAGTTGGTCTGGGTTTACAACCCGATTCGGAAGAAGGGCCGCAGTCCCAAGCTTGACAGCAAATGGACAGGGCCCTGTAGGATACTCCAGAAGCTGGGAGAGGTTGTGTATCGTATCCAGCTGCCCGCCCGGGTAAGGAAAGTGGCCCTCCACAGAGACAGACTAGCCCCCTAACGGGGGGATCCCCCTTCCCCTGCCTCGGATACACAGGTGACCTCTCCCTTGCCCACCTAGCCCGTTCCCAACACCCCGCTTATGCCCCAGGGAGAACCAATTTCCCCTCCGCTTGTGTCCCCCGCCCCTTCCAGCTCCCTCCCCAGGACTGGCACACCTGACCCAGTTGTCCCATTTCTGGGGACTGGAAGGGAGCGGCCGAGGCGGAAAAAGAGGCCCCCGGACCGCTTGCAAGACTTTGTGGTGTCCTTAGACTAGGGAAAATGGGGTGCGGTGTTGTAAACCTGTTTTGTGTGATGTAAAGGTTACGTTGTCTACATTGTTTTGTTTTCACTAATGTGTTGCTCTGATTTACACGCTGTTGTGATGTCACCAAATGTTGCCTTTCGGGTCAGTCCTCGAGGGAGAGGACTTTTTGTAAGGGGGGGGCGGTGTAGCGGCTGCCAGGGGTGTTAGCGAATGGCTTTGGCCGGGGGGCGGGACTTCCGGGAAGATATAGGGAAGTGACGTTGTTGATAGAGGGTGTGTGTTCGAGTTGCCCGGGAAGTCGGCTGGAAAGACACATGAGTGCTGTTGTATGGTTGTTTTGCATCTTGTGCGATAAAGATACAATAAAACGGAGAAGTTGTATGAGCCTGCATTCCTGGGATTATTACAATATGTACAGCGAGCAGTTAACAAAGTGAGCTCAGAAAGCATAAGAACAAGTTTAGACATTTGATTATTTACAGTCCGGGGAGATGGGATGTGGTAGGGGGAGGGTCTTAGTCTAGGATTGTAGCTGCCTGGAGGTGTTCCTTTAGTGCGGTTTTGAAGGAGGAAAGAGATGCGCTTTCTTTAACACCTGTTGGGAGTGCATTCCACATTGATGTGGCATAGAAGGAGAATGAGTTAAGACCTTTGTTAGATCGGAATCTGGGTTTAACGTGGTTTGTGGAGCTCCCCCTGGTGTTGTGGTTATGGCGGTCATTTACATTATGGAAGTAGTTTGACATGTACTTCGGTATCAGGGAGGTATAAAAATGTTTATAGATAAGGCTCAGTGCAAGTTGTTTTACTCTGTCCTCCACCCAGAGCCAGCCCACTTTGGAGAAGTGGGTAGGAGTGAGGTGTGATCTGGGGTGGAGGTCTAGAAGTAACCTGACTAGCTTGTTCTGGGATCTTTGGAGTCTAAAGTTTAGGGTTTTGGAGGTGCTGGGAAACCATTAGCGCATGTGTAATCGAAAAAGGGTTGAATGAGAGTTCCCGCTAGAATCTTCATGGTGCTTTTGTTGACCAGAGAGGAAATTCTGTAGAGAAATCTTGTTCGTTGGTTGACCTTTTTGATTACCTTGGTTGCCATTTCATCACAGGAAAGATTAGCCTCTAGAATGGAACCTAGGTAGGTGACCTCATTTTTCCTGGTGATAACAGTGTCATCCACTTTAATAGTGAAGTCACTGACTTTCTCAAGGTTGATTTGGGACCCAAACGGGATGCATTACGTTTTACCCAAGTGTATGGATAGCTTGTTGTGAGCGAACCAGGTGAAAATTCTACAGAGTTCAGCACTGAGGATTTTTTCCACCCGGATACCAGCAGGACCGAGTCATCTGCAAACCAGGAACAATTCACAGTCGCATGCTGATGACATGTCATTTACGTATATTAGGAACAGTAAAGGCCCTAATATACTGCCTTGGGGGACTCCACAGCTTACTGAGAGGGAGGGCGACACTGTGCCGTTCACCTCTACCTCCTGTCTCCTCCCCTCCAAGTAAGATTGCATCCAGCTCGATGAGGTTTTATCAAGTCTGATTGCTCTGAGCTAATCCAACAGTATAGTGTGGTTTACGGTGTCAAAGGCCAGCATGACCATGCCGCAGTATTTGCCCGCGTCCACCGCATGTTTGATGTGGTCGGTTAGATAGAGAAGGCATGTGTCAGTGGAGTGGTTAGCTCTGAAGCCGGATTGGAATTTTTACATGAGATTTTTGGTGGCAAGGTATCTATCGACCTGTTCATAAACTATTTTTTCCATTACTTTCGAAATTGAACTGAAAATAGAAACAGGTCAGTAGTTACCAGGTTGTAATTCGCTTCCTTTTTTAAAAAGGAGAGTTACTCTTGCTATCTTGAAATCTATTGGTCCTTGGCCTTGTTTAATTGACTGTAGGGATGGTATTGGCCTGGTGATGAGCGGCGCCTGGCATTCACACCAAAGTTAAAAGTTAAAGTCAAAGTACCAATGATTGTCACACACATTAGGTGTGGTGAAATTTGTCCTCTGCATTTGACCTATCCCCATGATCACCCCCTGGGAAGTGAGGGGAGCAGTGGGCAGCAGCGGTGCCGTGCCCAGGAATAATTTTTGGTGATTTAACCCCCAATTCCAACCCTTGATGCTGAGTGCCAAGCAGGGAGGCAAAGGGTCCCATTTTTTTATAGTCTTTGGTATGACTTGGCCGGGGTTTGAACTCACAACCTACCGATGTCAGGGCGGACACTCTAACCACCTACTGAGTAGGTAATCTTTGTCTCATCAGACCGTCTGGCCACTCTACCATACAGGTCATACAGAGTGGTGGATTGCTGCAGAGATGGTTGTACTTCTGGAAGGTTCTCCTTTCTCTACAGAGGAATGTTGTAGGTCTGACAGAATGACCATCAGGTTCTTGGTCTCCTCCCTGACTAAACTAAGATGGATGCAGCTATTTACAGAAACATCCTGTATGAAAACCAAGTTGTAAAGTAGCTCTTTCTTAAAGGGGAACATTGTAACCAGACCTATGTAAGCGTCAATATATACTTTGATGTTGCAGAAAAAAGACCATATGTTTTTTTAACCGATTTCCGAACTCTAAAAGGGTGAATTTGGCGATTGAAACGCCTTTCGATTGTTCGCCTGTCGGAGCGATGACCTTTCGCCCGTGACGTCACATCGTGAAGCGACCCGCCATTTTCTCAAACACATTACACACACCAAGTCAAATCAGCTCTGTTATTTTCCGTTTTTTCGACTGTTTTCCGGTACTTTGGAGACATTATGCCTCGTCGGTGTGTTGTCCGAGGGTGTAACAACACGAACAGGGACGGATTCAAGTTGCACCAGTGGTCAAAAGATGCGAAAGTCCCTCGTTTGTTCTGCACACTGTACCGGCGACAGCTATGCTACGACAGAGATGGCAAGAATGTGTGGATATCCTGCGACACTCAAAGCAGATGCATTTCCAACTATAAAGTCAACGAAATCACAAAGGTGAGTTTTGTTGATGTTATTGACTTATGTGGAGTGCTAATCAGACATATTTGGTCACGGCATGACTGCAAGCTAATCGATGCTAACATGCTATTTAGGCTAGCTGTATGTGCATATTGCATCATTATGCCTCATTTGTAGCTATATTTGCATCCAGCCTTTCCCTCCGCCCACATTTAATGCCAAACAAACACATACTAATCGTTGGTTAGAAGGCGATTGCCGAATTCGTCCGCGCTTCCTCCCGTGCCGCTGTTTGTCGTCATATGGCTCAAAAGCTTCTGTTTCTTCTTTAGTTTCGTTTTCGGTACCTGCCTCCACACTCCAACCATCCGTTTCAATACATGCGTAATCTGTTGAATCGCTTACGCCGCTGAAATAAGAGTTTGAATCCGAGCTACCTTTCTGTACTATCCTCCACGTTTGTTTCTGGTGGCTTCACGCAGTGACGTCACAGGACAATAGACGGGTAGATATAGCGATGGTGTAAATCAGGCACTTTGAAGCCGTTTTCCGGGATATTGCGTGATGGGTAAAATTTTGAGAAAAACTTTGAAAAATAAAATAAGCCACTGGGAACTGATTTTTATTGGTTTTAACCATTCAGAAATTGTGATAATGATTCCCTTTAACAAAATGCTAGTCTTTTTGATTTCCAATTGAACTATGATATAAGGTTAAATAGTTTATTAAAAAAATATCTCGGGCTTTGTAAAGCTACTTTGACTCAAGATACCATTTAAATACCAAGATAACGGCGGGAGTACAAAGATGGTTGTCGTAACTAAACCGAAACTGAGAATTGTAGGATGATATATACCGTATTTACTTGAATTGCCGCCGGGACGCTAATTAATTTAAAACCTCTTCTCACTCCTGCGCTTACCAAAGGCATGCAGTAAAAATTAGAGTGTGATGTAAGCTTGGACCTTAAATCCTACTGAATAGCTCTTAATCTTCTTTCTTTGATGCGATTTCAAATTACCGGTATTGAAATCAGCCTCCTACATTTTGAAAATGATGACAGGGGAAATGTCACTCGAGACGTTACGAGTTTGACCAGGCGGTAATACTAAGCATGCGCTAATTATTTTGTGAAGCGAGTTTGACCCGGCAGTAATTCAAGGCCCTGTGGCAATTCAAGGAAATACAGTAATAGTGGGTTCCACGCTATTTATGCTTGTTATATATTTGAATATTGTCAAAACTTTTGTAAAGTTAATCCTATTTCAGGGTCGGAAAACTCTATAAACTGTGTGAAATAAAAGTCCTAAACATAAGATACAATCAGAAGAAAAATAAGTTGGAGTAGCTCATTTTTAACATACAGTGCAGGCCAAAAGTTTGGACACACTAATTTAATGGTTTTTTTTTATTTTCATAACTATTTACATTGTAAATTGTCACTGTATGCATCAAAACTATGAATGAAAACATTTGGACTTATGTACCTAACAAAAAAAAGGTGAAATAACTGAAAATATGTTGTATATTCTAGTTTCTTCAAAATAGCCACCCTTTTCTCTGATTACTGATTTGCACACTCTTGGCATTCTCTCAATGAGCTTCAAGAGGTAGTCACCTGATATGGTTTTCACTTCACAGGTGTGCTTGAAGCTCATGGAGAAAATGCCATGAGCAGTAATCAGAGCAAAAGGGTGGCTATTTTGAAAAATCTAGAGTATAAAACATGTTTTCAGTTATTTCACCTTTTTTTGGTCAAGTACATAACTTCACATGTTCATAGTTTTGATTAGATTAGATTAGATAGTACTTTATTTATTCCGTCAGGAGAGTTCCTTCAGGAAAATAAAAATAAAAATGTGACCATCTACAACAGGGGTCACCAACGCGGTGCCGGCGGGCACCAGGTAGCCCGTACCGACCAGATGAGTAACCCGCTGGCCTGTTCTAAAAATATCTTAAATAGCAGCACTTACCAGTGAGCTGCCTCTATTTTTTTAATTTTATTTATTTACTAGCAAGCTGGTCTCGCTTTGCTCAACATTTTTAATTCTAAGAGAGACAAAACTCAAATAGGATTTGAAAATCCAAGAAAATATTTTAAAGAAATGGCCTTCACTTGTTTAAATAAATTCATAATTTTTTTTTACTTTGCTTCTTATAACTTTCAGAAAGACAATTTTGGAGAAAAAATACAACCTTAAAAATGATTTTAGAATTTTTAAACACATATACCTTTTTAAATTACTTCCTCTTCTTTCCTGACAATTTAAATGAATGTTCGAGTATATGTATATATTTTTTATTGTAAAGAATAATAAATACATTTTAATTTAATTCTTCATTTTAGCTTCTGTTTTTTCGAGGAAGAATATTTGTGAACTATTTCTTCAAACGTATTATGATTAAAATTAAAAAAAATATTCTGGCAAATCTAGACAATCTGTGGAATCAAATTTAAATCTTATTTCAAAGTCTTTTGAATTTGTTTTAAAATTTTTGTTCTGGAAAATCTAGAAGAAATAATGATTTGTCTTTGTTAGAAATAAAGCTTGGTCCAATTTGTTACATATTATAAGACAGTGCAGATTGTATTTTAACCTATTTAAAAGATGTCATCAAAATTCTAAAATTAATGTTAATCCGGAAAAATTACTAATGATGTTCCATAAATTATTTTTTTAATTTTAGATTCGAATTAGCTAGTTTTTCTCTTCATATTTTTCAATTGAATTTGAAATTTCAAAGAGTCGAAATTGAAGATAAACTGTTTCAAAATTAAATTTTCTTTTTTTTTTCGTGTTTTCTCCTCTTTTAAACCGTTCAATTAAGTGTTTTTTCCATCATTTATTCTCTACAAAAAACTTTCCGTAAAAGGAAAAAAAAATCAATCAATCAACCAATGTTTACTTATATAGCCCTAAATCACTAGTGTCTCAAAGGGCTGCACAAACCACCACGACATCCTCGGTAGGCCCACATAAGGGCAAGGAAAACTCACACCCAGTGGGACATCGGTGACAATAATGACCCAGTGGGACGTCGGTGACAATGATGACTATGAGAACCTTGGAGAGGTAGAAAGCAATGGATGTCGAGCGGGTCTAACATGATACTGTGAAAGTTCCATCCATAATGGATCCAACACAGTCGCGAGAGACCAGTCCAAAGCGGATCCAACACAGCAGCGAGAGTCCCGTTCACAGCGGAGCCAGCAGGAAACCATCCCAAGCGGAGGCGGATCAGCAGCGCAGAGATGTCCCCAGCCGATACACAGGCAAGCAGTACATGGCCACCGGATCGGACCGGACCCCCTCCACAAGGGAGGGTGGGACATAGAAGAAAAAGAAAAGAAACGGCAGATCAACTGGTCTAAAAATGTACGACGGAATGACAGACAGAAATACCCGTTTTTTATATATATATATATATATATATATATATATATATATATATATATATATATATATATATATATATATATATTTAATAAACGTAAATTGAGCAAATTGGCTATTTCTGGCAATTTATTTAAGTGTGTATCAAACTGGTTGGTACCCCTTCGCATTAATCAGTACCCAAGAAGTAGCTCTTGGTTTCAAAAAGGCTGGTGACCCCTGATCTACAATGTAAATAGTCATGAAAATAAAGAAAACACATTGAATGAAAAGATGTGTCCAAACTTTTGGCCTTTACTTTATCCTATACTATCTTATTCTATATATTTTGATCTAAAACATTTATGTAGTAAAAACTAATTTTGGATTTTTTAAAGTTATATACAAGGTTACTTTGACTCATGGGAGTACAAACCTAAACCGTCACTGAAAATGGTTGGCTGATGGTATGATGCAAGCCGCATACATTTCTATGCACCAGTAGCATGATCCTAAGGGTCTGCCTATAAAATTTCTGTGAGGTGTTTATGTGGGAGTCAAACCTAGGGGTCCCCAAACAACGGACCACGGGCCAAAGCCTTAAGTTGTTTATTTAATTGTCTGACCGCTTCTATGTTAACTACCCCTCTTTGTTTCTAATGTCTATTTTCTACTTGATGTACTCTATTTAATGGTACTCTTTTTTTTTTTTGCTGCATCTGATACATATACTGTAATACTGTACATCAGGGGTGTCCTACACGTTTTAGCTCAGGGGCCGCATGGAGGGAAATCTGTGCACACGCGGGCCAGACTATTAAAGTCAAGGCACTTGTTAGGCTAAGTTCAAGGGTGGACCCCGGAATGTGAAGTGAAGTGAATTATATTTATATAGCGCTTTTCTCTAGTGACTCAAAGCGCTTTACATAGTGAAACCCAATATCTAAGTTACATGTAAACCAGTGTGGGTGGCACTGGGAGCAGGTGGGTAAAGTGTCTTGCCCAAGGACACAACGGCAGTGACTAGGATGGCAGAAGCGGGAATCGAACCTGCAACCCTCAAGTTGCTGGCACGGCCGCTCTACCAACCGAGCTATGCCGCCGAATGCAGAGAATGGTGGCAAGGTATGTGGCGAAAAATGAAAATATTTATTAATAAGTCCAAAATGGTAACAAAGGGTGATGGGGCAAAAGCGCACACCATGGGAAATTGAACAAAAGTAGTGTCTTTCAGAGGTTGGCGGAGTAAAGGCCAGGACGCACACAGCGTGGCAAAAATAGTTCTCTCGAAACAAGGTGGCTAGGAAACAAAACCACAACTAGGTCAAGATTAACAGGAATATGCGAAGGCAACATACCAGGGCAGCTGAATCATTGTAGCACATGTTCAGGAACAATAACCGGCAGGGTCCAGCTGGCGGAGACGCGCTTAAATGCTACCGGGAAGTGATTAGCAGCAGGTGTGCCTCGTTGGGGACAAAAAGACTGGGGAAAGAAACTGACAAACCAATAGAGAAGGCAGGGAGAAGACAACAAACACAACAGCACTAAAACTAAATACCAAAGACAACTTCTGATTGTTTTCTTTGTCTTACTTTGGCCAAAAATAAAACAAACACATTCTGAAAATGTGACAATATAAGTATTGAGAAAAATACCTGGCAGTGGTAACGTTTGGATCAGGGATCCCCAAACTATGGCTGTAACTTCCTCGTTCTTCTGCTTCGTCTCCTTGTGTGTGCAGTTTTTTTATTAAAAATCCGTACATGTTGTAACGTGATTGGGCAGGCAAGCTGTTTATATAACAGGAAAGCGGACGTGAAAACAGGCTGTCCCCACTCATGTCCGCATGGGGCTGGAGGGGGCGTAAATTTCGGGAGATTTCCGGGAGAAAAACTCTTCCGGGAGGTTTTCGGAAGAGGTGCTGAATTTCGGGAGTCTCCCGGAAAATCTGGGAGGGTTGGTAAGTATGCTGGCGCCACAGTCCAGGACTAGCATCGACTGCGGCGCATGGTACGTGCTGCTGAGAAGGTCATTGGCTGCAAACTCCCACCCTTCCAGGACCTGTTCTCCTCCAGGACCAGGAGGCGTGTGCGTCGGATTACAGCTGACTCTTCTCACCCTGGACACAAACTATTCTCCCTTCTCCCCTCAGGCTGGAGACTACGGTCCATCCAGACCCACACCTCCCGCCACCTGAACAGTTTTTTCCCGTCCGCCATCGGGCACATGAACATTAACAAGATCTGATAGCTCAGTTACAGCTTATGTTATTCTATTCTGTGTTATATGAGTGAGAACCCGAGTTCCCTCCCTCATATTCCTTTCCATACTAAATTGTACTCCATAATCCCATCTGTTTTAGGAACTTCACTAAAATGCACTTGTTACTGCTTAATGCCCCTTTGAGAGTTTTCTTCATGTCTCCCATCTTCCACTTGTAGTCTTTTCTTATCTAAACTGTGTTTCCCCCAATAAATGATTGTACCTGTCTCATAATCCAGTTGGGTGTTTACTCATGAGGCGCCACATCTTTTTCAGTTTGGTTTGTGTCAGGTTCAAACACCAGTGACATCTGTTAGACAAGACAAGAAACAAAGGAAATCAAACAGAGACAGGATTCAATTTAGCTCAAAGAAGAGAGCTTGTGCACTTTTACCCTATTAAAATATCGCCCCGCCGCTCTGAGGAGGGAGTTCCACGCCTCCTCATTTATTTGGGCATTTCCCGATTACATGGCTGCAGCTGTTTCTAAGGGGAGGGGGTCATAAACTGCTGCCACCCTCAGTCATAAGCAGTTTAAAGAAAAGGTGCCTGGAGCGGTGTCATGTTCTGCTCCCTCTCTGCTTTATAGATCACGGGTCATGACAAGGTCTTCCTGTGGCTGTCAATAGATCAAAGAAACCGACACCTCCACATGGCATCCCATCGCACACAGTGGAGGTTTGCAAGCGGCAGGCCTTTTGCTTGATAAGGACAAAGACAGCTTTTGTCTTCTAGCAAGGCAGCCTGAGCTAATGGGAAAACAAGTTGTGTGATTACTTATATACAATTATTCTGACAGTTTGTCCAAATCAAATATAAATGCAATGCTACATAAATATAATGTAATTCCTTTGAGCCAGTGAGGTCATGATTTGGTGTACCTTTTTTGACTCACGGTTTCCACCTTTAGTCAAGTAACCTTGACTAGAAAGAAATGTTTGCTATAAATAATTATATGTGTTGTACTGAAAAACCATTGAATTAAACCTGAGATTAATCAAAAACTAACACACTAGTGTCACAGCGTTGCATGAAATGCTCACGGCAGCCATTGGTGTACTCTACTGCAATCTGTGTGACAATCTGTCACTTCATTTCTGTTAGTTTTTCGTGTTTTTGTATTTACTTCCTGTTCAGTGCTCTTATTTTGTTATATTTCCTGTTTTATTCACGGAGCACTGTTGTTTTTCTGTTTTCATTGATTGGCAGCGGTTCACACCTGCTGTCAATCACACTACTCTCTAATTATGTTTCACTCGAGCACTCCTCAGTGCTCGATGATAAAATCTATGTTGGAGAATTTACTATGCAAGACTGCTTCATGTTTATTTCTGTTTCTTATGAGTATTAAATTATTTTCTTACCTTCACTCAACTCTCCTGGATTCTTGCATCATTGGGGGCACACAACTGCAGCCATGCGAGTTCCCAACAATCTGGGTACCATGATTCAAAGTAAACTTGTAAGTCCCAGCTGTACTCGGGCGGAAGGTGGGGCTACCTCATCTACATATAGTACTTTATATACCAAGCAGGTACAGCACTGCGCAATATTGAAATGTGTAATGTCTTCTATTATTTTATTTGATGTTTTAGCTGCATTATATGGTAAAACATGTGTTTGTACTACATAGCTTTTAGCTTAGGGTGTCTTACCCAAATCCCTTAACATGCTAACGTTAGCATGGTAACTTTTTTGTAGCAAATTACGACCAGAGACTTGTTAAGCGAGCAACTGAGAGAGCCCGTTGTGGCACTAGGAGATCCCCGTCCGGCGGACAACTTGCCCCATTATCAGTTGCAGTGGCAGCATCTGAACCCATGCAAGTGGGCAGAACCCGTTTGGGGGTGGGTGAGAGGGAAAGAAGGTTGAGGCAGCACCTTTGTCTCTACTGCGGGGGTGAGGGACACATGGTCCGTTACTGTCCATCCCAACCAAAAGACCAGACTAACCAGCAAGGGAGATCCTGGTGAGCCATTCGACTCTTCCCCAGGAACAAGGGAACTCGGGCATCCTGTTTTCCGCCTCCTTGACGTGGAACAACAGCAGAGTGGAAGTTAAGTCCTTTCTGGACTCTGGGGCGGACGATAGTCTGACGGACTACGGGTTCGCCCAACAGAATGGGATTCCCTTAGTTTCCCTGGACAAGGACCTTCCAGCCCAAGCTCTGGACGGACGTCCTTTGGGTCCCATCAGGTACCGCACGGAGTCCCTACTACTCAGTTTATCCGGGAACCATTCAGAGACCATCCGTTTCTGGGTGCTGGAGGCCCCCGTCGCTCCAGTGGTTTTAGGGAGATCATGGCTAAAGCAGCATGACCCGCACATCTCTTGGACCTCCGGTGAGATCATGCCATGGAGCACCCTCTGCCACGCTAACTGCTTGAAGGCAGCCTCGGCCCCCAGCAGGACCACTCAGAACCGTAAAGCCCCGGTCGACCTCTCTACCATCCCAGAGTGCTATCATGACCTCGCTGAGGTTTTCAGTAAGGAACGCGCTCAATCGCTTCCGCCACATAGACCTTACGACTGTGCTATCGAGCTACTTCCCGGGGCCCCCCTACCTTCCAGCCGTCTTTACAACCTGTCCCTTCCCGAAATAGAGGCCATGAGGGATTAAATCACAGAATCACTGGCGTCTGGAATCATTACCCCGTCCAAAACCCCCAATGGCGGCGGGGTTTTTCTTCGTGACCAAGAAGGATGGGTCCTTGCGACCTTGCATTGACTACCGGCACTTCAATAGCATAACTATCAAGAATAAGTCCCCACTGCCCCTTCTGAACAGAACTTTTGAACCCTTTGCACTAGCCACCATCTTCACTAAGCTCGACCTTCGCAATGCGTACCACCTGGTCCGGATCAAGAAGGGTGATGAATGGAAGACGGCGTACAATACTCACCTCGGCCACTGTGAGTACAAAGTCATGCCTTTTGGCCTCACAAACGCTCCCGCTGTTTTCCAGACGCTGGTCAATGACATCCTTTGTGACATGCTGGACCAGTTTGTTGTAGTTCACCTGGATGGCATCCTCATTTTTTCTCGCAACCCTTAGGAACACGAGCAGCATGTTTGTCTGGTTCTTCAGCGACTTCTGGAAAACCGACTCTTCGTCAAGGCGGAGAAGTGCTGTTTTCATGCTTCTTCGGTGGACTTTCTTGGCTTCATCGTTGAGAGGGGTCACGTCAGGGCTGACCCCGAGAAGGTCAAGGCAGTGGTAGCTTGGCCACAACCCACTTCCAGAACGGAACTTCGGAGATTCTTGGGCTTCGCTGGGTTTTACAGGCGATTCATCCGTAATTTCATCCGCATCGCTGCACCCCTCATCTCACCTCATCCAAGGTAAATTTTTTGTGCCTTCAGGGGTCTCAAGACCAGCTTTGTCTCCGCACCTGTTCCCATCCATCCTGACTGGGACTGTCCATTTTTGGTAGAGGTGCACGCCGGGGTTAGGGGCCATACTTTCCCAGCGGTCTAAAATTGATAATCTGCTTCACCCGTGTGCATTTTTCTCCAGGAAACTCTCTCCTGCAGAACTTAACTATGATGCTGGGAACAGAGAACTGTTGGCAGTCCACGAGGCGTTAGTAGAATGGAGACACTGGTTGGAGGAGGCAAAGCACCAGTTCCAAATACTGACGGACCATAGCAACCTTCTCGCCATCCGATCAGCCCGGAGGATCAACAACCGTCAGGCAAGATGGCAACAGTTTCTTTCCCGGTTCGACAACATACTGTTTTACAGACCGGGATCCAAGAACCAGAAGGCGGACGCACTATCAAGAGTGCACATTGCGGAGAACACTTGCCCTAATATCCCCGAAAACATTCTGCCATCAGCCCGTATTGTGGGTATGGTATCCTGGAGAGTGGAGGACCAAGTGAGGGAGGGTCTTCAGGCTCGTCCAGGTCTTGGGGGCGGACCACCAGGCAAGTTGTTCGTCCACCGTGAACTTCGTCCCCCGAATCCTGGATTAGGCACATTCCAGCCTTTTTTCTTGCCATCCGGGGTTCCAACGGACCCTGTCTTTCATCCGAAGACGTTTTTGGTGGCCATCAATGGCCGCCGACACATGGGAATTTATTGCTGCTTGTACCACTTGTGTTCGCAGTGAACCATCTCACCAACCTCCGGCTGGCCTCCTACGCCCTCTGCCGATTCCAGCTCGTCCATGGTCGCACACAGCGTTGGACTTCGTCACTGGCTTTCCTACAGCTAGAGGTAACAACACCATTCACACCGTTGTTGATCGGTTTTCCAAGGCAGCCCGCTTTGTTCCTCTCGGCAAACTGCCCTCTTCCTCCGAGACGGCGGACCACCTAACTTTGCACGTCGTCAAGCAGCATGGAATCCCCATGGGCATCGTTTCAGACCGGGGCCCCCAGTTTACCTCCAAGGTATGGAAGGCGTTCTGCAAAGGGATTGGGGCCTCGGTCAGCCTCACTTCGGGATATCACCCCAGAAGCAACGGACAAGCCAAGAGAGCCAACCAGAGTTTGGAGACCATGCTTCGCTGCGTTGCCCAAAATCAGCCCTCGTCCTGGAGTAAGTTCATCCCGTGGGTGGAGTAGTCCTACAACGCCATGAAGAGCTCCGTCACCGGTATTTCCCCTTTTGAATGTTCTTTGGGCTACCAACCTCCCATGTTTCCACAACAGGAGCTCGAGATTGCAGTACCATCTACGAAAGCCCACATCAAGAGATGTCAGAGGGTGTGGAGAGCCGCCCGTTCGGCCCTGGTGAGGGCATCCCAGAGGATGTGTCGCAGTGCAAATAAACATTGCATCCCGGCACCTTCCTATTAGCCGGGACAACGTGTCGTGTTGCTCGCCAAGGACCTTAGCTTCCAGGTACCTTTCAAAAAATTAGCTCCCCGTTTTGTTGGTCCTTATCCCATATTTTCCATAATCCACCCCGCATCTGTTAACTTGGCTCTCCCACCCTCAGTCAAGCGACATCCGGTAGTCCACGTGTCCCAGATAAAGCCGGTGGCGGAGAGCGCTCTTTCCCCCTCTACCCCTACCCCGCCCCCTCCTACGTTCCTTGAAGACGGCGACCCGGTTTGGACGGTAAAGAAGATCCTCAAGGTCCGTCGACAGGGTAGGGGGCTGGTATACTTGGTCGACTGGGAGGGATACGGACCGGAGGACAGATCTTGGGTGCCGGCCCCCTACCTGGCCGACCCCTCTCTTCTGGAGGACTTCTACCACACCAACCCGGGGGCCCTCAGACGCTCGTCGGGTGCCTCGCCTAAGGAGGGAGGTACTGTCACAGCCCGGTCTCGAACCCACAATCCATCCACAGCAAGATCCAACACTCTGTCTGGCAGCATGCCAGGACAAGCCCCCGCACGCTCTGAGCACTTCACGCCCACGCTTCGCCGCAGCTGTAGACTGACAGAAATCAGCCCACCTGACAGCAATCAGGAGGACAGCATAAAGGCCAGTCACTCCTTGGAACCTGCGCCGGAACGTCGTTAACTCTCTGTATTAAGCATTACATCTCTGGCTTCTCTCTCGTTATCCTCGCCTCCTTTTGTCTTGTGCCTTTTGCCTCGTTGACTTGTCCCTTTTCCTCCGTGCAGTTGCCTCCCTCGATCCTCGATCACTCGCCTGGACTCGGACCTTCTTTGCTTGCCGCCTGCCCTCGACCTCCTGTTTGTCCCTGGATCTTCCTTGTGCCTACCCCTCCTTGACCATACGAAGGTTTCATTCGACACGCATGTACAACATCCTCTTGTTTTATTCACATTGTTAACTTTACACTTAATCCTGCAACCAACACTTACAGTAGCATACACATCCCACATAATCATCAAAGTTTACAATAAACCTCGTAACCTGAGTTTCTTCGTGGTGTCGTCTCCTTCCACCCCACTCGTACATAACACTATTATTGCAGCCGTACACCCCAAGAGTCATAAATTAGGTACGTGAGACATGCTAACTGTTCGTATTCCTCAAATTTTTTGTGTGACGCGTGCCCGCCGAAGGTGCAAGGGGGCCCTTTGTGTCACACTTACAACATTGGTTCTGTCGTTGCTGTGTTGCGCAATATACTTACTAATGAATGACCATGTGTTTAAAGAGAGCTGTATTTTACATTCCACTTTCTCATGCACTCTAAATCATGGTTAAAGTTGAGAAAAATAACTTGTTTAAAATTCCGCAACAAAGTTCACAGTAAAAGCGCTGAAATTTCAGGACAAACTGTTTTACGTATTTTATATATATATATACAGTGGGGCAAAAAAGTATTTAGTCAGTCACCGATTGTGCAAGTTCTCCCACTCAAAATGATGACAGAGGTCTGTATTTTTTATCATAGGTACACTTCAACTGTGAGAGACAGAATGTGGAAAATTTTAAAGAATTTATTTGTTAATTATGGTGGAAAATAAGTATTTGGCTCAAAATCTCACGATACAGTACATGGCACCATTCATTCTTTCCTTAACATGGATCAATCGTCCTGTCCCCTTAGCAGGAAAACAGCCCCAAAGCATGATGTTTCCACCCCCATGCTTCATAGTAGGTATGGTGTTCTTGGGATGCAACTCGGTATTCTTCTTCCTCCAAACACGACGAATTAGGTTTATACCAAAATGGATACATGGATGATACAGCACAGGATTGGGAGAATGTCATCTGGTCAGATGAAACCAAAATAGAACTTTTTGGTATAAACTCAACTCGTCGTGTTTGGAGGAAGAAGAATACTGAGTTGCATCCCAAGAACACCACACCTACTGTGAAGCATGGGGGTGGAAACATCATGATTTGGGGCTGATTTCTGCTAAGGGGACAGGACGATTGATCCGTCTTAAGGAAAGAATGAATGGGGCCATGTATCGTGAGATTTTGAGCCAAAACCTCCTTCCATCAGTGAGAGCTTTGAATGGTTGACCAAATACTTATTTTCCACCATAATTTACAAATAAATTCTTTAAAATTCCTTCAATGGTAATTCCTGGATTTTTTTTCACATTCTGTCTCTCACAGTTGAAGTGTACCTATGATGAAAATTACAGACCTCTGTCATCATTTTAAGTGGGAGAACTTGCACAATCGGTGGCTGACTACTTTTTTGCCCCACTGTATATATGTTAATGTGTGTGTGTATGCATACATATGGATATACATACAATATATATTATGTATACTATATATTTATAATATATATATATATATATATATATATATATATATATACATATAACATCTCTTAAATACATGATACATATATGTATAACATACATGCAAAAAATAAATTAAATACTATGAAATCTATAATATATTTATTATGTATATTACTATATATTTTTTTAAATCTATATTTCATATATATTACTATATGCTGTACATTATATATAGAGTATATATAAATAAAGTATATGTACATATATATATAGATGAAATAAACATGTATAAAAAATAGATATATATATTTAATTTAAAAAATATATATATATATATGTGCAGTATACATATATACACACACACACACACAAACATATAATATTAACATGTGAAATTTATAGATTATTCAAAGACAGGAAAGGCACAAAGAGGTACAAAGCTCTTCCAAGCCCTCCTTGGGTAAAGATGGACACTTGTTGTTGGTGCGGAAGCATTAAAGGAAAAATACTTTGAACATTTTTTTCTCGGTGTCCAAAAATCTGATGCAAGTACATGCTGCTCATGGCTGCTGCTGGTACTGGCTCTCCGTGGCGGTGTAGAAATCCTCCAGGATGCTCTGCAGGTAATCGAAGGTGGGCCGGTTGTCCGGTTTGTCCTTCCAGCACTCCAACATGATATCATAGAGTTCTTTGGGGCAAGTGTCCTGACGCTGCATCCGGTAGCCCTTCTCCAGGGAACGGATCACCTCCGGGTTTGTCATGCCTGCACAATCCCAGCACAGAAGTTCAATGGTAAACCTTAGAAATATCAGACATCCACGCAAAAGTGATTTTTAGCCATGTTCTTCCGATACCTTGAGTATTATCCAATTGATCCGATACGATATCAGCGCAAATCGTACATACTTGTATCTTCCTGTAGTGTGGAATGTTTGTTACACAAAGTTTGATCAAGTGGAATTATTCAAACAATAAGAAAAACACTAACCTATTTATTATTCGTCGTCCGGAATGGACTCATGCTGTCTTTAAGTTGAAGTCGAGTGATAATTGTTTTTTTGGGATAATTCATAAAATAAAGTCCATGACGCGGTAAGTTGATTGATGCGGACACGTTTGTTACTGGACACTTTTCAAATAGGCTTCTGCCTTGGAGACTTTGTGTGCGTAAGTAATGTGCAACTATTGATACTTCACACTGCTTAGAATTACCTTCTAGCTTGTGTGCTATTGCGTGCTTAGCTGTTGTGTAGCTGCTAGCTCCTACTAGCCTAAAGCCTAGCATGTTTACCTTTAGTACATGACTTTAGTAAGACATAACTTGTGCTTATTTGAGGACATTTAGATGTTAACATTTAGATGTTGTCCAGCTTTGCACAAGTAAACCATCTGCAGGACTGCTTGTGTCGCATATGATAACACACTCAACTAAACACGTTGCAGGACTGCTTGTATCGCACATGATATCACACACAGGTAAACACGCTGCAGGTCTGCATGTATCGCACATGATATCACACACAAGTAAACACGCTTCAGGTCTGCCTGTATCGCACATGATATCACACACAAGTAAACACGCTGCAGGACTGCTTGTATCGCACATGGCATCCCACACAAGTAAACACGCTGCAGGTCTGCTTGTATCGCACATGATGTCACACACAAGTAAACACGCTGCAGGACTGCTTGTATCGCACAAGGCATCACACACAAGTAAACACCGTGCAGGACAGCCTGTATCGCATATGATATCACAAACATGTAAACACGCTGCTGACCTGCTTGCATTGCACATGATATTGCACACAAGTAAACACGCGGCAGGACTGCTCGCATTGCACATTATACCGCACACATGTAAGGCAGGACTGCTTGTATCGTACCTTATATCGCACACAAGTAAAATGTGTCAGAACTGCTCGTATTGCACATTGTATCGCACACAAGTAAAAACGTGGCAGGACTGATTGTATCGCACATTGTTCGCACACAAGTAAAACGCTGCAGGACTGCTTGTATTGCACATTGCATCGCAAACAAGTAAAAGCGCGGCAAGACTGCTTGTATCGCACACAAGCAAAAACGCGGCAGGACTGCTTGTATCGCACATTATTTGCACACAAGTAAACACGCGGCAGAAGTGCTCGTATCGTACATGATATCGCACACAAGTGAAAATGCAAAAGAAGTGCTCGTATCGCATATTATATTGCACACAAGTAAAAACGCGGCAGAACTGCTTGTATCGCACATAATATTGCACACAAGTAGAAACGCAGCAGGCCTGCTTGTATCACACATTATGTCGCACACAAGTAAAATCGCTGCAGGACTTCTTGTATCGCATATTGTATCGCACACAAGTAAAAACGCGGCAGGACTGATTGTATCGCAGAATATATTGCACACAAGTAAAAACGCGGCAGGACTGCTTGTATCGCACATTATTTGCACACAACACGCGGCAGAAGTGCTCGTATCGCACATGATATGCCACGCAAGTAAAAATGCGGCAGAAGTGCTCGTATCGCACATTATATCGCACACATGTAAAAACGCGCCAGAGCTGCTTGAATAGCATATCATATCGCACACAGGTAAAAACGCGCCAGAGCTGCTTGAATCGCATATCATATCGCACACAAGTAAAAACGCGACAGGACTGCTTGTATCGCACACAAGTAGAAACGCCGCAGGACTGCTTGTATCGTACATTATATCGCACACAAGTAGAAACACCACAGGACTGCTTGTATCACACATTATATCACACACAAGTAGAAACGGCGCAGGGCTGCTTGTATCACACATTATATCGCACACAAGTAAAAATGCGTCAGAACTGCTCACATCGCATATTATATCGCACACAAGTAAAAACGCGGTAGGACTGCTTGTATCACACATTTTATCGCACACAAGTAAAAACGCGCCAGAACTACTCGTATCGCATATTATATTGCACACAATTAAAAACGCGGCAGGACTGCTTGTATCGCACATTATTTGTACACAAGTAAACACACAGCAGGGCTGCTCATATCGCATATGATATCGCACACAAGTAAAAACACGGCAGGACTGCTTGTATCGTACATTATATCGCACACAAGTAAAAATGCGCCAAAACTACTCGTATTGCACATTATATCGCACACAATTAAACACACGGCAGGACTGCTTGTATCGCACATTATTTGCACACAAGTAAACACGCGGCAGGGCTGCTTGTATCGCACATTGTATCGCACACAAGTAAAAACGCGCCAGGACTGCCCGTATCGCACATTATATTGCACACAAGTAAAAACGCCACAGGACTGCTTGCATCGCACATCGTATCGCATACAAGTAAAAACGCGGCAGGACTGCTTGTATCGCACATTATTTGTACACAAGTAAACACACGGCAGGGCTGCTCATATCGCATATGATATCGCACACAAGTAAAACACGGCAGGACTGCCTGTATCGCACATTATATTGCACACAAGTAAAAACGCCACAGGACTGCTTGCATCGCACATCGTATCGCATACAAGTAAAAACGCGGCAGGGCTGCTCATATCGCATATGATATCGCACACAAGTAAAACACGGCAGGACTGCCTGTATCGCACATTATATCACACACAAGTAAAAATGCGACAGAACTACTCGTATTGCACATTATATCGCACACAATTAAACACACGGCAGGACTGCTTGTATCGCACATTATTTGCACACAAGTAAACACACGGCAGGGCTGCTTGTATCGCACATTATATCGCACACAAGTAAAAACGCGCCAGGACTGCCCGTATCGCACATTATATTGCACACAAGTAAAAACGCCACAGGACTGCTTGCATCGCACATCGTATCGCATACAAGTAAAAACGCAGCAGGGCTGCTCATATCGCATATGATATCGCACACAAGTAAAACACGGCAGGACTGCCTGTATCGCACATTATATCGCACACAAGTAAAAATGCGACAGAACTACTCGTATTGCACATTATATCGCACACAATTAAACACACGGCAGGACTGCTTGTATCGCACATTATTTGCACACAAGTAAACACACGGCAGGGCTGCTTGTATCGCACATTATATCGCACACAAGTAAAAACGCGCCAGGACTACCCGTATCGCACATTATATTGCACACAAGTAAAAACACCACAGGACTGCTTGCATCGCACATCGTATCGCATACAAGTAAAAACGCGGCAGGACTGCTTGTATCGCACATTATTTGTACACAAGTAAACACACGGCAGGGCTGCTCATATCGCATATGATATCGCACACAAGTAAAACACGGCAGGACTGCCTGTGTCGCACATTATATCGCACACAAGTAAAAATGTGACAGAACTACTCGTATTGCACATTATATCGCACACAATTAAACACACGGCAGGACTGCTTGTATCGCACATTATTTGCAAACAAGTAAACACACGGCAGGGCTGCTTGTATCGCACATTATATCGCACACAAGTAAAAACGCGCCAGGACTGCCCGTATCGCACATTATATTGCACACAAGTAAAAACGCCACAGGACTGCTTGCATCGCACATCGTATCGCATTCAAGTAAAAACGCGGCAGGACTGCTTGTATCGCACATTATTTGTACACAAGTAAACACACGGCAGGGCTGCTCATATCGCATATGATATCGCACACAAGTAAAACACGGCAGGACTGCCTGTGTCGCACATTATATCGCACACAAGTATAAATGCGACAGAACTACTCGTATTGCACATTATATCGCACACAATTAAACACACGGCAGGACTGCTTGTATCGCACATTATTTGCACACAATTAAACACACGGCAGGGCTGCTTGTATCGCACATTATATCGCACACAAGTAAAAACGCGCCAGGACTGCCTGTATCGCACATTATATTGCACACAAGTAAAAACGCCACAGGACTGCTTGCATCGCACATCGTATCGCATACAAGTAAAAACGCGGCAGGACTGCTTGTATCGCACATTATTTGTACACAAGTAAACACACGGCAGGGCTGCTCATATCGCATATGATATCGCACACAAGTAAAACACGGCAGGACTGCCTGTGTCGCACATTATATCGCACACAAGTAAAAATGTGACAGAACTACTCGTATTGCACATTATATCGCACACAATTAAACACACGGCAGGACTGCTTGTATCGCACATTATTTGCACACAATTAAACACACGGCAGGGCTGCTTGTATCGCACATTATATCGCACACAAGTAAAAACGCGCCAGGACTGCCCGTATCGCACATTATATTGCACACAAGTAAAAACGCCACAGGACTGCTTGCATCGCACATCGTATCGCATACAAGTAAAAACGCGGCAGGGCTGCTCATATCGCATATGATATCGCACACAAGTAAAACACGGCAGGACTGCCTGTATCGCACATTATATCGCACACAAGTAAAAATGCGACAGAACTACTCGTATTGCACATTATATCGCACACAATTAAACACACGGCAGGACTGCTTGTATCGCACATTATTTGCACACAAGTAAACACACGGCAGGGCTGCTTGTATCGCACATTATATCGCACACAAGTAAAAACGCGCCAGGACTACCCGTATCGCACATTATATTGCACACAAGTAAAAACACCACAGGACTGCTTGCATCGCACATCGTATCGCATACAAGTAAAAACGCGGCAGGACTGCTTGTATCGCACATTATTTGTACACAAGTAAACACACGGCAGGGCTGCTCATATCGCATATGATATCGCACACAAGTAAAACACGGCAGGACTGCCTGTGTCGCACATTATATCGCACACAAGTAAAAATGTGACAGAACTACTCGTATTGCACATTATATCGCACACAATTAAACACACGGCAGGACTGCTTGTATCGCACATTATTTGCAAACAAGTAAACACACGGCAGGGCTGCTTGTATCGCACATTATATCGCACACAAGTAAAAACGCGCCAGGACTGCCCGTATCGCACATTATATTGCACACAAGTAAAAACGCCACAGGACTGCTTGCATCGCACATCGTATCGCATTCAAGTAAAAACGCGGCAGGACTGCTTGTATCGCACATTATTTGTACACAAGTAAACACACGGCAGGGCTGCTCATATCGCATATGATATCGCACACAAGTAAAACACGGCAGGACTGCCTGTGTCGCACATTATATCGCACACAAGTAAAAATGCGACAGAACTACTCGTATTGCACATTATATCGCACACAATTAAACACACGGCAGGACTGCTTGTATCGCACATTATTTGCACACAATTAAACACGCGGCAGGGCTGCTTGTATCGCACATTATATCGCACACAAGTAAAAACGCGCCAGGACTGCCTGTATCGCACATTATATTGCACACAAGTAAAAACGCCACAGGACTGCTTGCATCGCACATCGTATCGCATACAAGTAAAAACGCGGCAGGACTGCTTGTATCGCACATTATTTGTACACAAGTAAACACACGGCAGGGCTGCTCATATCGCATATGATATCGCACACAAGTAAAACACGGCAGGACTGCCTGTGTCGCACATTATATCGCACACAAGTAAAAATGTGACAGAACTACTCGTATTGCACATTATATCGCACACAATTAAACACACGGCAGGACTGCTTGTATCGCACATTATTTGCACACAATTAAACACACGGCAGGGCTGCTTGTATCGCACATTATATCGCACACAAGTAAAAACGCGCCAGGACTGCCTGTATCGCACATTATTTGTACACAAGTAAACACACGGCAGGGCTGCTCATATCGCATATGATATCGCACACAAGTAAAACACGGCAGGACTGCCTGTATCGCACATTATATTGCACACAAGTAAAAACGCCACAGGACTGCTTGCATCGCACATCGTATCGCATACAAGTAAAAACGCGGCAGGGCTGCTCATATCGCATATGATATCGCACACAAGTAAAACACGGCAGGACTGCCTGTATCGCACATTATATCACACACAAGTAAAAATGCGACAGAACTACTCGTATTGCACATTATATCGCACACAATTAAACACACGGCAGGACTGCTTGTATCGCACATTATTTGCACACAAGTAAACACACGGCAGGGCTGCTTGTATCGCACATTATATCGCACACAAGTAAAAACGCGCCAGGACTGCCCGTATCGCACATTATATTGCACACAAGTAAAAACGCCACAGGACTGCTTGCATCGCACATCGTATCGCATACAAGTAAAAACGCGGCAGGGCTGCTCATATCGCATATGATATCGCACACAAGTAAAACACGGCAGGACTGCCTGTATCGCACATTATTTGTACACAAGTAAACACACGGCAGGGCTGCTCATATCGCATATGATATCGCACACAAGTAAAACACGGCAGGACTGCCTGTATCGCACATTATATTGCACACAAGTAAAAACGCCACAGGACTGCTTGCATCGCACATCGTATCGCATACAAGTAAAAACGCGGCAGGGCTGCTCATATCGCATATGATATCGCACACAAGTAAAACACGGCAGGACTGCCTGTATCGCACATTATATCACACACAAGTAAAAATGCGACAGAACTACTCGTATTGCACATTATATCGCACACAATTAAACACACGGCAGGACTGCTTGTATCGCACATTATTTGCACACAAGTAAACACACGGCAGGGCTGCTTGTATCGCACATTATATCGCACACAAGTAAAAACGCGCCAGGACTGCCCGTATCGCACATTATATTGCACACAAGTAAAAACGCCACAGGACTGCTTGCATCGCACATCGTATCGCATACAAGTAAAAACGCGGCAGGGCTGCTCATATCGCATATGATATCGCACACAAGTAAAACACGGCAGGACTGCCTATATCGCACATTATATCGCACACAAGTAAAAATGCGACAGAACTACTCGTATTGCACATTATATCGCACACAATTAAACACACGGCAGGACTGCTTGTATCGCACATTATTTGCACACAAGTAAACACACGGCAGGGCTGCTTGTATCGCACATTATATCGCACACAAGTAAAAACGCGCCAGGACTACCCGTATCGCACATTATATTGCACACAAGTAAAAACACCACAGGACTGCTTGCATCGCACATCGTATCGCATACAAGTAAAAACGCGGCAGGACTGCTTGTATCGCACATTATTTGTACACAAGTAAACACACGGCAGGGCTGCTCATATCGCATATGATATCGCACACAAGTAAAACACGGCAGGACTGCCTGTGTCGCACATTATATCGCACACAAGTAAAAATGTGACAGAACTACTCGTATTGCACATTATATCGCACACAATTAAACACACGGCAGGACTGCTTGTATCGCACATTATTTGCAAACAAGTAAACACACGGCAGGGCTGCTTGTATCGCACATTATATCGCACACAAGTAAAAACGCGCCAGGACTGCCCGTATCGCACATTATATTGCACACAAGTAAAAACGCCACAGGACTGCTTGCATCGCACATCGTATCGCATTCAAGTAAAAACGCGGCAGGACTGCTTGTATCGCACATTATTTGTACACAAGTAAACACACGGCAGGGCTGCTCATATCGCATATGATATCGCACACAAGTAAAACACGGCAGGACTGCCTGTGTCGCACATTATATCGCACACAAGTAAAAATGCGACAGAACTACTCGTATTGCACATTATATCGCACACAATTAAACACACGGCAGGACTGCTTGTATCGCACATTATTTGCACACAATTAAACACACGGCAGGGCTGCTTGTATCGCACATTATATCGCACACAAGTAAAAACGCGCCAGGACTGCCTGTATCGCACATTATATTGCACACAAGTAAAAACGCCACAGGACTGCTTGCATCGCACATCGTATCGCATACAAGTAAAAACGCGGCAGGACTGCTTGTATCGCACATTATTTGTACACAAGTAAACACACGGCAGGGCTGCTCATATTGCATATGATATCGCACACAAGTAAAACACGGCAGAACTGCCTGTATCGCACATTATATCGCACACAAGTAAAAATGCGCCAGAACTACTCGTATTGCACATTATATCGCACACAATTAAACACACGGCAGGACTGCTTGTATCGCACATTATTTGCAAACAAGTAAACACACGGCAGGGCTGCTTGTATCGCACATTATATCGCACACAAGTAAAAACGCGCCAGGACTGCCCGTATCGCACATTATATTGCACACAAGTAAAAACGCCACAGGACTGCTTGCATCGCACATCGTATCGCATTCAAGTAAAAACGCGGCAGGACTGCTTGTATCGCACATTATTTGTACACAAGTAAACACACGGCAGGGCTGCTCATATCGCATATGATATCGCACACAAGTAAAACACGGCAGGACTGCCTGTGTCGCACATTATATCGCACACAAGTAAAAATGCGACAGAACTACTCGTATTGCACATTATATCGCACACAATTAAACACACGGCAGGACTGCTTGTATCGCACATTATTTGCACACAATTAAACACACGGCAGGGCTGCTTGTATCGCACATTATATCGCACACAAGTAAAAACGCGCCAGGACTGCCTGTATCGCACATTATATTGCACACAAGTAAAAACGCCACAGGACTGCTTGCATCGCACATCGTATCGCATACAAGTAAAAACGCGGCAGGACTGCTTGTATCGCACATTATTTGTACACAAGTAAACACACGGCAGGGCTGCTCATATTGCATATGATATCGCACACAAGTAAAACACGGCAGAACTGCCTGTATCGCACATTATATCGCACACAAGTAAAAATGCGCCAGAACTACTCGTATTGCACATTATAACGCACACAATTAAACACACGTCAGGACTGCTTGTATCGCACATTATTTGCACACAAGTAAACACACGGCAGGGCTGCTTGTATCGCACATTATATCGCACACAAGTAAAAACGCGCCAGGACTACCCGTATCGTACATTATATTGCACACAAGTAAAAACACCACAGGACTGCTTGCATCGCACATCGTATCGCATACAAGTAAAAACGCGGCAGGACTGCTTGTATCGCACATTATTTGTACACAAGTAAACACACGGCAGGGCTGCTCATATCGCATATGATATCGCACACAAGTAAAACACGGCAGGACTGCCTGTGTCGCACATTATATCGCACACAAGTAAAAATGTGACAGAACTACTCGTATTGCACATTATATCGCACACAATTAAACACACGGCAGGACTGCTTGTATCGCACATTATTTGCAAACAAGTAAACACACGGCAGGGCTGCTTGTATCGCACATTATATCGCACACAAGTAAAAACGCGCCAGGACTGCCCGCATCGCACATTATATTGCACACAAGTAAAAACGCCACAGGACTGCTTGCATCGCACATCGTATCGCATTCAAGTAAAAACGCGGCAGGACTGCTTGTATCGCACATTATTTGTACACAAGTAAACACACGGCAGGGCTGCTCATATCGCATATGATATCGCACACAAGTAAAACACGGCAGGACTGCCTGTGTCGCACATTATATCGCACACAAGTAAAAATGCGACAGAACTACTCGTATTGCACATTATATCGCACACAATTAAACACACGGCAGGACTGCTTGTATCGCACATTATTTGCACACAATTAAACACACGGCAGGGCTGCTTGTATCGCACATTATATCGCACACAAGTAAAAACGCGCCAGGACTGCCTGTATCGCACATTATATTGCACACAAGTAAAAACGCCACAGGACTGCTTGCATCGCACATCGTATCGCATACAAGTAAAAACGCGGCAGGACTGCTTGTATCGCACATTATTTGTACACAAGTAAACACACGGCAGGGCTGCTCATATTGCATATGATATCGCACACAAGTAAAACACGGCAGAACTGCCTGTATCGCACATTATATCGCACACAAGTAAAAATGCGCCAGAACTACTCGTATTGCACATTATAACGCACACAATTAAACACACGTCAGGACTGCTTGTATCGCACATTATTTGCACACAAGTAAATACACGGCAGGGCTGCTTGTATCGCACATTATATCGCACACAAGTAAAAACGTGCCAGGACTGCCCGTATCGCACATTATATTGCACACAAGTAAAAACGCCACAGGACTGCTTGCATCGCACATCGTATCGCATACAAGTAAAAACGCGGCAGGACTGCTTGTACCTTATCGCACCTTATTCGCACAGAAGTATATATTTATATCTATCTATATATATATATATATATATATATATATATCTATATATATATATATATATATATATATATATATATATATATATATATATATATATATATTGAATAATGAATCAAAATCAATGTTGTTATGAATTATTGACACATTTAATGCTCCAATTGCTTCAAATATTACACTTTGACATTTTCTGGGAGGGGAAATATTGCCAATTTTGTGTTTTTGCCCTTAATAACGGGGTTTTCTTCGACAAAAAGGGCATAAAATATAAGAAAATATCTAACTTGATATCGATGGATGGATGTGGAGCTGATCTACAGATTTAAGCATTGAAAGTTGAAAAATAAATATTAAAATAATAATTACTTGTACAGCTTTTATGACTGAGGCCCTTCCTGGTCCACAGGATCTTTAACATTTACAAATTATTACTTATATTGTATTGGTTTTAGAATGGAAAAAAAATATCAAAAGAACATATTTTGTAGGGTACAAAGTGTATATGTAAAACAGCTCATTAGCATTAAAGTTATAGACACACAGCAGGGTGTGCAGACCCTACCTGGGTATGGCGTGCGTCCATAACTGATGATCTCTGTCAGCAAGATGCCAAAAGACCAGACGTCAGACTTGATGGTGAAGCAACCGTAGTTGATGGCTTCAGGGGCCGTCCATTTGATGGGAAATCTGGCCCCTGAAAAACAACAGATGTATTGCTTGAGGGTCTATAGTTAATGACAACAGGAAGTAGCATACGAAGGTTCATTGTTTGGATACCTAATCTATCTAGATGAAGTTTTTTGTTGTTTTTACATCAAATTATACTAACAATTTCAATGAATTAAAAACAACGTGACCAAAATGTGTTTAAGAATTCAGTTTTTAAAAAGTCTGTGTTTTCAGGGACAGACAGGATTTCCTCAGTCTTAATTTACCCAAAATCAGTCTTGAGGTTTGAAACAACAAATATTTCTGGACTGAATTTTTTTTTACACGGAATTTCTAAACACTGAATTTAAGAAAAAAATGTTTACACTTCATTTTAAAAGATAGATTTTTAGAATGCATTTTACAAACTGAAATGTAAAGCACTGAATTTGAACAAACTGTTTTTTATACACTGAATTATTTTTACCCAATTTTTTTTTTACATTGAATTTTAACAAACTGCATTTTAACACACTTTATACAACACATTTTAAAACTACATTTTTACAAACTAAATTTCAAAACACAGATTTTTTTTTACAAACTTAATTTTAAAACAATAAATAGTTATACACTGAAGGTTAAAACGCATAACAAATTCTAAAAAAATAATTTTAAAACAATGATTTTTAATACACTGAGTTTTTTATACACCGTTTTTTATACACTGAATTTTAATACACTGAATTTTTATACATTGATATTTTTTACACGTTTTTACACACTAAATTTGTACACTGAAATTTAAAACACTGTATTTAAATATATTGAATTTTAAAACACTGAATGTTTTACACACGGGAGTCGACATAGCTCGGTTGGTAGAGTGGCCGTGCCAGCAACTTGAGGGTTGCAGGTTCGATCCCCGCTTCCGCCATCCTAGTCACTGCCGTTGTGTCCTTGGGCAAGACACTTTACCCACCTGCTCCCAGTGCCACCCACACTGGTTTAAATGTAACTTAGATATTGGGTTTCACTATGTAAAGCGCTTTGAGTCACTAGAGAAAAGCGCTATATAAAAACAATTCGCTTCACTTCACTTCACTTCACACTGAATTTGCAAACATTTAGTTTTTTTATACTGAACTTTTACACACTGAATTTTTCCTAACATTTTTTGACAATTATTTTATTTTAAACTAAATTTTTACCCACTGACTTTTTATAAGCTGAATTTATATACACTGAATTTTAAAAGATTGATTTTTAAACTGAATTTTAAAATACTGAATTTTACACTGAACTTTTACACACCGAAATTTAAAACACTGAATTTGAACAAACGGATTTTTGTACATTGTTTTTTTTTTTTACACTAACTTTTTTTTACACTGAATTTCCACAGACTGCATTTTTACACACGGAATTTTCATACAATTAATTTTAAAACGGACATTTTTACACACTGAATTTTAAAACATTGAATTGTTATACACTGAATATTTTTACATTTATTTTTTCCACCGAATTTTTTATACACTGATTTTTTACACATTTAATTTTTATACACAGAATTTCAACAAACCAAACGTTTATACACTTAGTTCTTTTATACTGATTTTTTACACACTGAATTTGTATACGCTGAATTTATATACACTGAATTTTAAAACACTAAGTTTTTTCCAGAAATGTTTTTCCACACAGAATTTTAAAACAATGAATTTTAACAAACTGAATTTTGATACACTGAATTTATATACACTGAATTATTTGAAAACAAATAATTTTTTACACAAATATTTTCCACCCTGAATTTTAAAACACTGAATCATAACAAACTGGATGTGTTTTTTTTTTATTTCTTACCATTATTTTCTTTTGCACTGAATTTTTAGACACTGAATTTGTATACGCTGAATTTATAGCCACTGGATTTTAAAACTCTAAGTTTTTTCCACAAATATTTTTCCACACGGAATTTTAAAACAATGAATTTTAACAAACTGATTTTTAATACACTGAATTTATATACACTGGATTATTTTAAAACACAGAATTTTGTACATAAATATTTTTCACCCTGAATTTTAAAACACTGAATTCTAACAAACTGAATGTTTATACACTGAATTTTAAAACAGAATATTTCCAAAATAATTTGTTTTCACAATTATTTTATTTTAAACTGATGTTTTACCCATTGTACGCAAAATGTATATACACTGATTTTATACACATGCAATTTTTATTTACTTTTTATTTTTATTTTATTTTACTAAATGTTTTTAGTTTTTTTTTACAATTCTTTTCTTTTGCTCACTAAATTTGTACACGCTGATTTTTTATACACCGAATTTAAAAACACTAAATGTTTTACACAAATGTTTTTCACTCTAAAATTTTAAATCACTGAATTTAAACAAACTAAATTTTTATTCACATTTTTTTTAAACTGAATTTATACACACTGAATTTTAAAACACTGAATCTTACCAAACACATTTTTTTTATAAGTAATTTTTTTACACTAAATTTTTACACACACCAACATTTTTAACACAATTTTGCCCACAAATTGTCATTGAATGAAATTGTCAGCGTAATTTGATGTAAAAAAAAAAAAACAACAACACCCAGACGGAACCTTAACAGTGGTCCATTATTATTATTATTATTAATATTATTACCTTCTCTGGCCGTGTACTCGTTGTCTTCGATGATGCGGGCGAGGCCAAAATCTGCGATCTTGCACACCAGAGCTCTGCTGACCAGGATGTTGGCGGCCCTCAGGTCTCGGTGGATGTAGTTCCTCTGCTCGATGAAGGCCATACCCTCCGCCGTCTGGGAACAATTCATCTGCTTTGACATGTTTGTGACGGATGGCTGGCGACAGCAACGTGTCGTGTTCGAGTCCAGCTGAAGGCCACGTGACATTCCAAACGGTTCCAACTACAAGCCCTTAGTTTTCTAGCTTTCGTGCCAAGTTAACTTCCGGTTTCGATATCCGCTAAAGCGAATCTGGGCGAACACTAGCCCACTCATGGGCAAGGTTACCTGTATGGGAGGGATGGAACTCACCTGGGCGGAGAAGTCGATGAGCTTGGGAAGTGGGATGCGGTTACCCTCGTCGCTCTTGAGGAAGTCCAATAAACTACCTGTCGACAGGTAAATTCACACGTTTGTAGCATTCAGCCTTTGTTGTTGAAATCATGGTGATTGGTTTCTATTTCTATTCTATTTCAATTTATTTGACTTGTTCAGTCCTGTAAGTGTGGGTTTGCATGTATAAAGCTCCCAAAACCAAATATAAGACAACCTGTCTTTTTTTAAGACAGTTTTTGCTGGGGAAAATGCATGAAATGCATAAGGTTGTTAATTTTTTTTTGTCTTTAAATGGTGCAGTCCTGTAACTATTGGCTTGCATGTATACATCTCCACATGCCTAATATAAGACGACCTGTCTTTTTCAGACTGTTTTTTTCTGGGAAAATAATTCTGAAATATTTGGGTCAATACAGTTAGTGCTGTGTGTATGGTTCTTATTTTTCTAAAATTGTGCAGTTCAGTAACCGTTGGTTTACAAAGCTTTAGATAGCTAATATAAGACGACCCATACTTTTCAGACGGTTTTTGCTTCGGGAAAAAAATGGTTCCTAAATATTTGGGTCATAACTGATTTAACTTTTTATTTTTGTTTTAAGTGGTACAACCCTATAACTGTTGGTTTACAAAGCTTTATGTGTCAAATATAAGACGACCTGTCTTTTTCAGACGTGGGAAAATGCATATATTGAGTCATGTACTGTATTTACTTCAAATGGATTACAATGTTTCTGTTTTCTTTAAATAGTGCAGTCCTGTAACTGTTGGCTTGCAAGTATAAATCTCCACATGCCTAATATAAGACGACCTGTCTTTTTCAGACAGTTTTTCCGGTAAAATAATTCTTACATATTTGGGTCAACAGGGTTTTTACTTTTTTTCTTTTTGCTTTAAATGGTACAACCCTATTGCGCTGTCAATATGGTTATTATTTTTCTAAAATTATGCAGTTCAGTAACTGTTGGTTTACAAAGCTGTAGATACCTAATATAAGACAACCCGTACTTTTCAGACTGTTTTTGCTTCGGGAAAAAAAAGGTTCCCAAATATTTGGGTCAGAACGGATTTGACTTTTTTTTTGTTTTAAGTGGTACAACCCAATAACAGTGGATTTACAAAGCTTTATGTGTAAAATATAAGAAGACCTGTCTTTTTCAGACGCGGAAAAATGCATATATTGAGTCATATACTGTATTTGCGTCAAATGGATTAACATTTTTCCGTTTTCTTTAAATAGTGCAGTTCTGTACCTGTTGGTTTGCAAATTTACATTTCCAGATACCAAATAAAAGACGGCCTGTTTTTTTCCCACTGTTTTTGCTCTGGGAAAAAAAAAACTTAATTTATATTTGGGGTAAAACTGTTTTTACTTTGTCTTTTTAATTGGTACAACTCTATAACTGTTGGTTTACAAAGCTTTAGATGACATATATAAGACAACCCGTCTTTTTCAGACCAAAAATGCATATATTTGGTCAAACATTTGTGTGAATATGGTTTCAAATGTTTCTATTTTCTTCAAATTGTGCAGTCCTGTAGCTGTTGGTTTGCAAGTATACATTTCCATATACCAAATATAAGACGAAGAACCCTCTTTTTCTCACTGCTTTTACTTTAGGAAAATGCGTATATTGGTTCATACATTTGTGTCAATATGGATTTAAATTTGTATTTTTCCTTTAAATGGTGCAGTCCCATCACTGTTGGTTTGCAAGTATGTACTGTATCTCCGGATACCAAATATAAGGCGACCCGACCCGCCTTTTTCACACTGTTTTTACCTGGGGAAAAAAATGGTTCCTAAATATTTGGGTCATAACGGATTTTACCATGTCGTTTTGCTTTAATTGGCACAACCCTATATCTGTTGGTTTACAAAGCTTTAAATAGCAAATATAAGATGCCTTGTCCTTTTCTCACTGTTTTTACTTCGGGAAAATGTATATATCGAGTCACACATTTGTGTCAACATGGATTTAAATTAGTATTTTTATTTAAATGGTGCAGTATAAATCTCCAGATACCAAAAATAAGACGACCCGTCCTTTTTTTGTCACTTTTTTTACTAGAGAAAAATGCGTATATTGGGTCACACATTTGTGTCAATATGGATTTAAATGAGTATTTTTCCTTTAAATGGTGCAGTCCTGTCAGTGTTGGTTTGCTAGTATAAATCTTCAGATACCAAATATAAGGCGACGCGTCTTTTTCAGACTGCTTTTACTTGGTGGGAAAAAATGGTTCCTAAATATTTGGGGCATAATGGATTTTACTATGTTGTTTTGCTTTAATTGGTACAACCCTATAATGGTTGGTTTACAAAGCTTTTAATGGCAAATATAAGACGACCCGTCCTTTTCTCACTGTTTTTACTTTGGGATAATGCATATATTGAGTCACACAATTGTGTTAATATGGATTTAAGTTAGTATTTTTTCTTTAAATGGTGCAGTCCCGTCACTATTAGTTTGAAAATATAAATCTCCAGATACCATATATAAGACGACCCGTCTTTTTCAGACTGTTTTTGCTTGGGGAAAATAATAGTTCCTAAATATTTTGGTCATAACGGATATCACTATGTTGTTTTGCTCTATTTGGTACAACTCTATAACTGTTGGTTTACAAAGCTTTAAATAGCAAATATAAGATGACTTGTCCTTTTCTCACTGTTTATACTTGGGGGAAAATACACATATTGAGTCACACATTTGTGGCTCAATGGATTTCAATTTGTATTTTTCCTTTAAATGTTGCAGGCCCATCACTGTTGGTTTGCAAGTATAAATCTCCAGATAAAAAATATAAGACGACTTGTCTTTATCAGACTTTTTTTACTTGGGGGAAAAATGGGTCCTAAATATTTGGATCATAACGGATTTTACTATGTTGTTTTGCTCTATTTGATAAAACTCTGTAACTGTTGGTTTACAAAGCTTTAAATATCAAATATAAGACGACTTGTCCTTTTGTCACTGTTTTTACTTAGGGAAAATGCATATATTGAGTCACACATTTGTGTTAATATGGATTTCAATTAGTATTTTTTCTTTAAATGGTACAGTAGTAATCTCCAGATACCAAATATAAGACGACAAATCTTTTTCAGACTGTTTTTACTTGGGGGAAAAAATGGTTCCTAAATATTTGGGTCATAACGGATTTTACTATGTAATTTTGCTTTAATTTGTAGAACCCTATTTCTGTTGGTTTACAAATCTTTGAATGGAAAATATAAGACAACCCATCCTCTTGTTACTGTTTTTGCTTGACAAAAATTTGTATATTGAGTCACACATTTGTGTCTATGGATTAAAATGTTTCTATTTTCTTTGAATTGTTTACTCCTGTAGCTGTTGTGTTTGCATGTATATATGGCCAGATACCAAATATAAGACAACCCGTCTTTTTCAGACTGTTTTTGTTTGGTTAAAAAAAAATTCCCAAAATATTTTGGGGAAAAAAATGGTTACTAAATTTTTTAGGTCATAATGGATTTCACTATGTCATTTTGCTCTAATCGGTACAAATCTATATCTGTTGGTTTACAAAGCTTTAAATTGAAAATATAAGACGACCCGTCCTTTTCTCACTGTTTTTACTAGTGGAAAATGCATATATTGAGTCACACATTTCAATATAAATTAATATTTTTTTCTTTAAATGGTGCAGTCACTGTTGGTTTGCAAGTATAAATCTCCAGATACCAAATATAGGACGGCCTTTCATTGTTGGGTCTATGGTTTTTACGTTAATTGGTACACCTGTAATTGTTGGTTTGCAACGACACGCCTTATTGCACACTTCTTTTGCTTAAATCATAAATTTGAGTCAATACAGTATTAATTTTCTCTTTTAACTTCAAAAAGGTATCCTGTATTGTTTTCTGTGAGCCTGGAAGTGGCCTGCTGATACTTCCTACAAACGGTGCGTTACAGGACACTGGGAAATGTCCAACTCGTGGCTAGGAAAGCTGCCCTGACTCAAAGTCAAAAGCCCGCCATGTTTGTTTTTACATCCAGCGTGGACCTTTCCAAAAGCGATATTTACTACTTCTCACCAGACTTGAACGCAGCACCAGTGCTACCCAGCAGCTGTCCACTAGGTCAGTGTTTTTCAACCTTTTTTGAGCCAAGGCACATTTTTTGCGTTGAAAAAATCCGGAGGCACACCAGCAGCAGAAATCATTAAAAAATGAAATTCAGTTGACAATAAAAAGTCGTTGTCACAATTGTTGGATGACTTTAAACCATAACCAACCATGCATGTCTCAAAGTAGGTGGACTCTCACCACCTGTCACATCACGCCGTGACTTATTTTGAGTTGTTTGCTGTTTTCCTGTGTGTAATGTTTTAGTTTTTGTCTTGCGCTCCTATTTTGGTGGATTTTTCTCTTTTTTTGGTATTTTCCTGTAGCAGTTTCATGTCTTCCTTTAGCAATATTTCCCGCATCTACTTCATTTTAGCAATTAAGAATATTTTATTGTTTTTATCCTTCTTTGTGGGGACATTGTTCGTTGTCATGTCATGTTCGGATATACATTGTGGACGCCATCTTTGCTCCACAGTAAGTCTTTGCTGTCGTCCAGCATTCTGTTTTTGTTTACTTTGCAGCCAGTTCATTCTTAGTTTCGTTCTTAATAGCCTAACCTAAGCTTCAATGCCTTTTTTTTAGAGGCACTCGCCTTTTGCTTATTTTTGGTTTAAGCATAAGACACCTTTTTACCTGCACGCTGCCTCCCGCTGTTTCCGACATCTACAAAGCAATTATCTACCTGCTGCCACCTACTGATACACGGTTACTCTCCCGAGCTCTAGACAGCACCGACCACTCAACAACAACACATTATTTGCAGACTATAACTACTGGTTTGCAAATAATATTTTTAACCCAAATAGGTGAAAGTAGATAATCTCCCACGGCACACCAGACTGCGTCTCACGGCACACTAGTGTACCGCGGCACAGTGGTTGAAAAACACTGCACCAGGCTACGTGGTGGTTATCTCCAACTACGCACCTTTCTCCATGAATTCCGTGATGATGTAGATGGGCTCCTCCTTGGTGACCACGGCGTTGAGTCGGACCAGCTTGTCGTGCTGCAGAGTCTTCATCAGGTTGGCCTCGGCCATGAAGGCTTCCACCGACATGCTCCCAGGCTTCATGGTCTTCACCGCCACCTTGGTGTGCTTGTTGTACGTGGCTGAGCACACATCTCAGCGTCACTCATTCAAGCGCTGCCTACTCAGCAGCCATGTGTCATTTAGCTTTTGTTTTGTTGTGCTAATTACCGAGCCAGACTTCTCCAAATTGTCCAGCGCCAAGCTTCTTCTCCAGCTTCAGTGACGACCTGGGGATCTCCCAGGCGTCTTTCTCCCAGGGCTTCTCCGGTTTGGGGCTGAGACAAGGGCTGGTCAGGGTTTGGCAGAGTCCGTCGCTCTGCTCTGCAGGAATACGGAATAAAATATGCAGAGAAACTTTATGTACTTGGTTGACTTTGGCAGTGTAAAAATATGTCACACTCCAGTTAACTGTTATAAAATCTTTAAACTAGGTTAAATATACTGTAAATGTTCTAATTATTGTGTTTATTAATTAATTAATTACTTTATTGCTTTGACTCATAGTTTTTCATATATATATATTTTTCTTTGGCAGTGTAAACATATGTTACACTCCAGCTAACTTTTCGAAATAATTAAACTGATTTAAACATGATTTTATTCAAATTTGTGACATGTTTGCTTTGACTCATAGGTTTTTAAAATATTCTTTTTTTATATTTTCTTTGACAGTGTAAAAATATGTCACACGCCAGTTAACTTTTTTAAAACCTTTACATAGGTTTGGATATACATTTTAAAATTAATGTGCTTATTAATTCATGACATTAATGCTTTGACTGAATTTCTTAAATATATGTTTAAATATTTTCTTTGGAAGTGTAAACATATGTTACACTCCAGTTAACATTGTTCACATCTTTAAATTGGTTTAAATCTACATTTTCTAATTATTGTGCTTATTATGAATTAATTACATTATAGCTTTGACTTGTAGTTTTTTTTAAATATTTTTTTCTTTGGCAGTGTAAAATGTCACACTCGAGTTAACTTTTTTTTAGTTTTTAAATTGGTTTAAATATACATTTTCTAATTATTGTGCTTATTAATTAATTAATTACATTATTGCTTTGACTCATAGTTTTTTTAATAGATGTTTTCTTTTTTATTTGGCAGTGTAAACATATGTTACACTCCCGTTAACTTTTCTAAATAATTAAACTGTTTTAAACATCAATTATTCAAATTTATGATATGTTTGCTTTGACTCATAGGTTTTTAAAATATACTTTTTTATATATTTTCTTTGGCAGTGTAAAAATATGTTATACTCAAGTTAACTTTTTTAACATCTTTAAATCGGTTTAAATATACATTTTATAATTATTGTGCTGATTAATTACTTACATAATTGCTTTGACTCATAGTTTTTTTATATATTTTTTATTTGGCATTGTAAACATATGTTACACTCTAGTTAACTTTTCTAAATATTTAAACTGATTTAAATATGAATTATTCAAATTCATGACATGTTTGCTTTGACTCATAGGTTTTTAAAATATACTTTTTGTATATATATTTTCTTCGGCAGTGTGAAAATATGTCCAACTACAATTAACTTTATCTTTAAATTGGTTTAAATATACATTTTCAAATTAACGTGCTTATTAATTAATTACATTAATGCTAGATTTGGTTTTATATTTTCTTTGCCAGTGTAAACATATGTTACATTCCAGTTAACTTACAAAAACCTCAATTGATAAAAACATGAATTATTCAAATTAATGTGCTTAATAATTAATGGCATTATTTCTTTGACTCATAGAATTTTTTATGTTTTTTAATATTTTCTTTGGTAGTATAAACATATGTTACACTCTAGTTAATTGTTTTTTTCAAATCTTTAAATTGATTAAATGATACATTTTCGAATTAATGTACTTATTAATTCATGACATCATTGCTTTGACTCATAGTTTTTTAAGATACAATGTTTTAATATTTTCTTTAGCAATGTAAACATATGTTACACTCCAGTTAACTTTTAACATTAAATTGGTTTAAATATATATTTTCAAAATAATGTGCTTATTAATTAATTACAATATTGCTTTGACTCATAGTTTTTTTAATACATATATTTTAATTATTTTCTTCAACAGTGTAAAAGTTACAATCCAGTTAACTTTTTTAAATAATTACATAGATTTGACCATTAAATCTTTAAAATCCTGTGCCTATTACTTAATGACATTATTGAATGGATTAGTCATATGTATTTTTTAATTGTTGTTTTTTGTTTAATAAACAAACATGCATTATCCAAATGAATGTGCCTATAAATCTTTTTTGTTTGTTACATATTGATTATTCTAATTACTGGGCAGATAATTAATGACATTAATGAGTCGAGTGATTCGTTTTTTAAATGTTTGAAAAAAATAATATTTAAGAAAAAAATCTACATTGAAAAAACAACAACATGCCCTTTAATGACATAACTGTTTTGACTCATAGCTTTTTAAAAAAGGGTTTTAAATGTATTTTGAAACAATATCTATTAACGCCATTATTGCATTGACTTGTAGCTTTTTTGAAACGTTTTTAAATAAATGTTCTTTTTTTGTTTTGGAAGTATTAAAATAATGGTACAATAAATTAAGGACATTAATGATTAGGGACATCAAAAAAAGTTTTTAAAAATGTATCTTAAATCTTTTTTATGTGTTTTCTGAATTCATTAATCTAATTCTGAAAGAAGTAAATAATCGCAGAAAGAAAATGGACTTATACAAATAAATATATATATATATATATATACACACATATATATATATATGAGGGTGCTATTCCTGCATAATCCACTGAACATTGAGGAAAGGATTAAGTTAATTAAACATATCTAAAAAGTATTTCATTTTTGCCCAAAGTGAGATTCCTGCATATATGTTTCCAAAATGAAAGACAAGTTGTAGTGTCAATAGAGTACTCTCCAGTGTGTCCAGCAGAGGGCGCTGTGGCCCCACTCACTCTTGTAATGCTTGACCAGCTCTTGCAACGTGCTGAAGGTGATGCGTGGCGAGATGTAGAAGCCTCCATTGTCCAGCGTGCGGATCTTATAGTGTTTGACCGTGTCGCCGTCCTTTGATGAGCCTTCGCTGTCTCGCACCGACAGAGAGAAGCTCCCTGGGGTCAAAGGTCAAAGGCGTTACCATGACGACGCACAGTACAGCGGTTAGCTTTTTACGACCTGCTTTATTTGCACTCCGAGGATTTCATGACTGGCACTTCCTCAACCGTCCGTTTGCTAACAATGGCACGTTTTACTGTCTTTAACGTTCAGAAAATCAAACAAGGTTAATTTTTGTTACCGCGACAGCTTTTTTTCTCAGGGAATAAAATAAAATATTCCACAAGAGCCCAAAGATCTTCTGTACACGGCACCAGTACACTGCTGTTTTTAAAGACCTGCTGCAGAAAACAACAATCAAAAAGACAGTTCATGAATTAAATGTACTTCTGTTTTCAAGAACTTACAGCATACATGCTAGTCAAAGATCCTCTATACTGCATGAGTCATCTGCGTTTTTTAAGTAAAACATGCAAGTCAAAGATCCTCTATACTGCATGAGTCATCTGCGGTTTTTAAGCAAAACATGCAAGTCAAAGATCCTCTATACAGCATGATTCCTCAGTTGTTTTTAAGCAAATCGTGCAAGTCAAAGATCCTCTATACAGCATGAGTCCTCTGCTGTTTTTAAGCAAAACATGCAACTCAAAGATCCTCTATACAGCATGAGTCCTCTGCTGTTTTTAAGCAAAACATGCAAGTCAAAGATCCTCTATACAGCATGAGTCCTCTGCTGTTTTTAAGCAAAACATGCAAGACAAAGATCCTCTATACAGCATGAGTCCTCTGCTGTTTTTAAGCAAAACATGCGCATCAAAGATCCTTTTATACAGCATGAGTCCTCTGCTGTTTTTTAGCAAAACATGTGCGCCAAAGATCCTTTGTATGAACGGTGACCCTGGTATTTTTAATAAAATCCTACAAAAACGTTAGCCAAAGATTCTTTATATGACAGGAGAGTTCTGCAGTTTTCATTTAATACCACATAAATGTTGACCAAAGAATCTTTAAATGAATGGAGGGTTCTGTATTTTTCATTTATATACAACAAAAAGGTGAACCAAATATTCTTTATGAGACACGAGGACTCTGCTGTTTTAAATACCTGCTGCAAAATGCTAGTCAAAGATCCTCTATACAGCATGAGTCATCTGCTGTTTTTAAGCAAAACATGCGTGTCAAAGATCCTCTATACAACATGAGTCCTCTGCTGTTTTTAAGCAAAACATGCGTGTCAAAGATCCTCTATACAGCATTAGTCCTCTGCTGTTTTTAAGCAAAACATGCGCGTCAAAGATCCTTTGTATGAACGGGGACCCTGGTATTTTCAATAAAATCCTACAAAGACGTTGGCCAAAGATTCTTTGTATGACAGGAGAGTTCTGCAGTTTTCATTTAATACTACAAAAATGTTGACCAAAGACTCTTTATATAACAGAAGTGTTCTGTAGTTTTCATCTAAATACTACAAAAATGTTAACCAAAGATTTTTTATGAGACAAGAGGACTCTGGTGTTTTAATAACCTCCTGCAAAATACTAGTCAAAGATCCTCTATAAATAGTGAGTCCTCTGCTGTTTCTAAGCAAAACATGCACGTCAAAGATCCTTTGTATTAACAGGGACCCTGGTATTTTTAATAAAATCCTACAAAGACATTGGCCAAAGATTCTTTGTATGACAGGAGAGTTCTGCAGTTTTCATTTAATACCACATAAATGTTGACCAGGGTTCTGTATTTTTCATTTATATACTACAAAAAGGTGAACCAAATATTCTTTATGAGACACGAGGACTCTGCTGTTTTAAATACCTGCTGCAAAATGCTAGTCAAAGATCCTCTATACAGCATGAGTCCTCTGCTGTTTTTAAGCAAAATATGCGTGTCAAAGATCCTCTATACAGCATGAGTCCTCTGCTGTTTTTAAGCAAAACATGCGCGCCAAAGATCCTTTGTATGAACGGGGACCCTGGTATTTTTAATAAAATCCTACAAAGACGTTGGCCAAAGATTCTTTGTATGATAGGAGAGTTCTGCAGTTTTCATTTAATACTACAAAAATGTTGACCAAAGACTCTTTATATAACAGAAGCATTCTGTAGTTTTCATCTGAATACTACAAAAATGTTAACCAAAGATTTTTTATGAGACAAGAGGACTCTGGTGTTTTAAGAACCTGCTGCAAAATACTAGTCAAAGATCCTCTATAAATAATGAGTCCTCTGCTGTTTCTAAGCAAAACATGCGAGTCAAAGATCCTCTATACAGCATGAACCCTCTGCTGTTTTTAAGCAAAACATGTGAGTCAAAGATCCTTTGTATGACAGGGGATCTTTGTGTTTTTAATCAAATACTACAAAAATGTTGGCCAAAGATTCTTTACATGACAGGAGGGTTCTGCAATTTTCATGTGAATACGACAAAAATGTTAGCCAAAGATTCTTTAGGAGACAAGAGGACTCTGCTGGTTTAAGAACCTGCTGCAAAATGCTAGTCAAAGAGCCTCTATACAGAATTAGCCCTCTGCTTTTTTTAAGCCAAACATGCGCGTCAAAGATCCTCTATAGAAGACCTCTGCTGCTATCAATAGCCTACTGCAAACATTCGAATCAAAGATCCTTTACCGAACAGGAGGGCACTGCTGTTTTAAAAAAAAATAAAATACTACAAAAAATTTAGACAAATATCCTTTGTATGAAAGGAGGGTTCTGTAGCTTTCATTTGAATACTACAAAAATGTTAACCAAAGATTCTTTATGAGACGCAAGGTATCTGCTGTTTTAAGAACCTGCTTCAAAATGCTAGTCAAAGATCCTCTATACTGCATGAGTCCTCTGCTGCTTTTAAGCAAAACATGCGAGTCAAAGATCCTTTGAGTGACAGGTGACCCTGGTGTTTTAAAAAAAAATACTACAACAATGTTGGCCAAAGATTCTTTATGAGATAAGAGGACTCTGCTGTTTTAAGAACCTGCTGCAAAATGATAGTCAAAGATCTTCTATACAGCATGAGCCCTCTGTTATTTTTAAGCAAAACATGCGAGTCAAAGATCCTTTGTATGACAGAGGACCTTGGTGTTTCTAATAAAATACTACTCAAATGTTAACCAAAGATCCTTTATGAGACAAGACAACTGCTGTTTTAAGAACCTGCCGCGAAAGGCTAGTCAAAGATCCTCTATACAGCATGCGCCCTCTGTGGTTTTTAGGCAAAACATGCGAGTCAAAGATCCTCTAGAAGACAGGAGGGCTCTGCTGTTATAAATAACCTACTACAAAAATTTGAATCAAAGATCCTTTACCAAACAGGACGGCACTGCTGTTTGAAAAAAAAAAAAAAAAAACTTCCAAAAATGTTAGCCAAAGATCCTTTGTATGACAGTAAGTTCTGCTGTTTTTAATTAAATACTACAAAACATGCTAGGTAAAGATCCTTTATATAGCATGAGCGCTCTGCTGTCTTCAAGCAAAAGATGCTAATCAAAGATCCACTATTGGACAGAAGGGCTCTGCAGTTATAAAGGACTTGCAAAAATTGTAATCAAAGATCCTTTATAGAACAGTAGGGCTCTGCTTTTAAAAAATAAAATACTACACAAATGCAAGTATAATATCCTGTATATAGCTGCTGTTTTTAAGAATTTACTGCAAGAATACTAATCAAAGATCCTTTATAAAACACAGATGCTTTGTTGAATTGAAGAACCTAGTCCAAAAATGCTGGTAAAAGATCCATTTTATGACAGAGGTGTCTGCTGTTTTAAATAACCTTTGCAAAAAGCTAGTCAAAGATCATTTATAGAACAGGGAGGCTCTGCTGTTCTATAAAAAAGTGCTCGTCAAAGATTTATTTTTATGACAAGAGGACTCTGCTGTTTTCAAGAACCGACCGCAAAAATACTGTCAAAGATCATTTATACAGTATGAGTGTGTTGCTGTTTTAAGCCAAAAAATGCTAGTAAAAGACAGGAAGGCCCTGCTGTTTTTAAGAACCTACTGTACAAAATCCAGTCCAAGATCCTCTATAAATGACAGTAGGGCTCATTTGTTTTTAAGAACCTACTGCAAAAAGCTAATCAAAGATTCTTCAATTCTTCTAAATTGAGCATTTTCAAGCAAAAACTTGGCTAAATGAACCAAAGATATCAATGTATTTAACAGTATTTAACAGACGAGACCAAAGCAATAAAACTATGCTGTTCAGTATCGTGGCCACTGATTGGCTCAGCCCCACCAGCATTGCTAACATTATTTTAGTGCAAACTTTTTTAGACAATTTTAGCCTCAGAGTCATATAACTTGGTACTTGACACATGCTAACTGTTAGCATACTAACATTAGCATACTAGCCTGCCAACATTAGTGTCTTAACTTTTTTTTTGCCAATTTTAAAGCCAAACACCTCAGACTTGTAAAACTTGGTACCTAATACATGCTAACTGTTAGCATGATAACAATAGTATGCTAACTTATTTAGCCAATTTTGAACCCGAACACCCCAGACTCATATCACTTGGTACTTGACACATGCTAACTGTTAGCAAGCCAACATGCTAACTTTTCGGCCAATTTTGCAGCCGAACACCTCAGAGCCCGATACTGTAACGTGGTACTTGACATATGCTAACTGATTGTTTGATAACTTTTTTTTTTGTGCTATTTTTACAAGCGTACATTTTATAGTCATATGACTTGGTACATGACGCATTCTAACCGTTACCATGCTAACGTTAGCACTTAAATTTGGCTTTCACATTTCAGTATTCACATGCAGTTTCTACCAAAATTGCACAGTATAGTTGTTGTGTGAAATGCTCTTATTTTCTTTAAAATGTGTTGCGGGCCTCTAAAAGTTATAAGTCTCACCTTAAAACTCATCTGTATACTCTAGCCTTTAAATAGACCTCCTTTTTAGACCAGATGATCTGCCGCTTCTTTTCTTTCTCCTATGTCCCCCCCTCCCTTGTGGAGGGGGTCCGGTCCGATGACCATGGATGAAGTACTGGCTGTCCAGAGTAGAGACCCAGGATGGACCGCTCGTCGGGACCCAGGATGGACCGCTCGCCTGTATCGGTTGGGGACATCTCTACACTGCTGATCCGCCTCCGCTTGAGATGGTCTCCTGTGGACGGGACTCTCGCTGCTCTCTTGGATCCGCTTTGGACTGAACTCTCGCGGCTGTGTTGGAGCCACTATGGATTGAACTTTCGCAGCATCATGTTAGACCCGCTCGACATCCATTGCTTTCGGTCCCCTAGAGGGGGGGGGGGGTTGCCCACATCTGAGGTCCTCTCCAAGGTTTCTCATAGTCAGCATTGTCACTGGCGTCCCACTGGATGTGAATTCTCCCTGCCCACTGGGTGTGAGTTTTCCTTGCCCTTTTGTGGGTTCTTCCGAGGATGTTGTAGTCGTAATGATTTGTGCAGTCCTTTGAGACATTTGTGATTTGGGGCTATATAAATAAACATTGATTGATTGATTGATTGATTGATAAAAACAAATGCTGTGGGTTGCAAATAGCCCCCGGGCCGCACTTTGGACACCCCTGATCTATTGTAATCCATTATGCAAATAGACAATTACGTCATCTAGGAACTTTTAGTGACTTTTACTCAGGAGTAGGCAACACTGGAAGTAAGTCCTTCCAGGTCAAAGATTCTTCAATATGCCAGGTGGACTGTGTGGTTTTAAAGAACCTACAGCAGAAATTCCAGTCAAAGATCTTCTATACATCTCCTGTTTTTAAAAACCTAGTGTTGTTTACAGGTACAACAGGAGGACTTTGCTGTTTTTAAGAACTTACAGCAGAAAATCCAGACAAATCTAATGCAAAAAAACTTGTCAAAGATCCTTTGTTGTTTTTAATAACCTACTACAAAAGTGCTATTCAAAGATCCTCTCTTATACCAAGAATACTCCGCTATATTAAGAACCTACTTGAAAAGTGCTCTTCAAAAATCCTCTATTATATAAAGAGAACTCCGCTATTTATAAGCACCTGCTTCAAAAGTGCTATTAAAAGATCCTCTATTATATAAAGTGCACTCCGCTCTTTTTAAGAACCTACTTCAAAAGTACTATTCAAAGATCCTGTATTATATCAAGAAAACTGTTATTTTTAAGCACCTACTTCAAAAGTGCATTCAAAAGATCCTCTATTATATAAAGAGCACTCTGCTATTTTTAAGAACCTACCTCAAAAGTGCTATTCAAAGATCCTTTATTATATAAAGAGCACTCCACTATTTTTAAGAACCTACTTTAAAAGTGCAATTCACATATCCTCTATTATAACAAGAACACTCCGCTGTTTTTAAAAACCTACTTCAAAAGTGCTATTCAAAGATCTTATTTTATATTAAGATCACTCCCCTATTTTAAAGAACCTACTTCAAAAGTGCTATTCAAAGATTCTCTATTACATAAAGAGCATTCCGCTATTTTTAGGAACCTACTTCAAAAGTGCTATTCAAAGATCCTCTATTATTCACGAAAACTCTGCTATTTCTAAGAACCTACTTCAAAAGTGCTGTTCAAAGATCTTCTATTATTCACGAAAACTCTGCTATTTCTAAGAACCTACTTCAAAAGTGCTATTCAAAGATCCTCTATTATATAAAGAGCACTCCGCTGTTTTTAAGAATTTTTTTCAAAAGTACTATTCAAAGATCCTCTATTATATCAAGAAAATGCCGCTATTTTTAAGCACCTACTTCAAAAGGCATTCAAAAGACCCTCTATTATATAAAGAGCACTCCGCTATTTTTAAGAACCTACCTCAAAAGTGCTATTCAAAGCTCCTTTATTATATAAAGAGCACTCCACTATTTTTAAGAACCTACTTCAAAAGTGCAATTCACATATCCTCTATTATAACAAGAACACTCCGCTGTTGTTAAAAACCTACTTCAAAAGTGCTATTCAAAGATTCTCTATTATATAAAGAGCATTCCGCTATTTTTAGGAACCTACTTCAAAAGTGCTATTCAAAGATCCTCTATTATTCACGAAAACTCTGCTATTTCTAAGAACCTGCTTCAAAAGTGCTATTCAAAGATCCTCTATTATATAAAGAGCACTCCGCTCTTTTTAAGAACCTATTTCAAAAGTACTATTCAAAGATCCTCTATTATATCAAGAAAACGCCGCTATTTTTAAGCACCTACTTCAAAAGGCATTCAAAAGATCCTCTATTATATAAAGCGCACTCCGCTATTTTTAAGAACCTACCTCAAAAGTGCTATTCAAAGATCCTCTATTATATAAAGCGCACTCCACTATTTTTAAGAACCTATTACAAAAGTACTATTCAAAGATCCTCTATTATATCAAGAAAACTGCTAATTTTAAGCACCTACTTCAAAAGTGCATTCAAAAGATCCTCTATTACAGGGGTAGGGAACCTATGGCTCTAGAGCCAGATGTGGCTCTTTTGATGACTGCATCTGGCTCTCTGATAAATCTGACCTGACGTTGCTTAACACGATAAGTAATGAATAATTCCACTTGTAATCACAGTGTTAAAAATAATGTTGAAATTATAAAACATTCTCATGCATTTTTAATCCATCCATCCATCCATCCATTTTCTACCGCTTATTCCATCCGTTTTCTACCGCACCTGTTCAAGACGTTGCGTTAATGGTAAGAAGTTATTTATTTATTATTGGTTAGTGTGGGGCTTGCCCTTCTGGGGGGTTCTTCAGACCCCCAAGCACCGACATGAGAGCCTGTTTCAGGGTTACAATATGTATATTTTTTTTTGATTAAATAAGTCTCTTAGTTGCTTTCCAGCAATAGTATTTCCACCCCAAACCCAGTCTCTCCTACTGGCTGCTGCTAATAACAGAGCGACAGGTGATTAGATAACAAGGCCCAGGTGGGCCGTCTACGCACCTGTCGCTGCAGGCCCGCAGGCCACGCCCCCTCCACAGTCAGCTTCAGAAGTGTTCAGTGTTAAAAAAAATGTATATGGCTCTTACGGAAATATGTTTTAAAATATTTGGCTTTTTGGCTCTCTCAGCCAAAAAGGTTCCCGACCCCTGCTCTATTATATAAAGAGCACTCTGCTATTTTTAAGAACCTACCTCAAAAGTGCTATTCAAAGATCCTTTATCATATAAAGAGCACTCCACTTTTTTAAGAACCCACTTCAAAAGTGCAATTCACATATCCTCTATTATAACAAGAACACTCCGCTGTTGTTAAAAACCTACTTCAAAGTGTTATTCAAAGATCCTCTATTATATTAAGATCACTCCGCTATTTTAAAGAACCTACTTCAAAAGTGCTATTCAAAGATTCTCTATTATATAAAGAGCATTCCGCTATTTTTAGGAACCTACTCCAAAAGTGCTATTCAAAGATCCTCTATTATTCACGGAAACTCTGCTATTTTTAAGAACCTACTTCAAAAGTGCACTCAAAGATCCTCTATTATATAAAGAGCACTCTGCTATTTTTAAGAATCTACCTCAAAAGTGCTATTGAAAGATCCTCTATTATATAAAGAGCACTCCGCTATTTTAAAGAACCTACTTTAAAAGTGCTATTAAAAGATCTTCTAATATATAAAGAGCACGCCGCTGATTCTAATAACCTACTTCAAAAGTACTATTCAAAGATCCTCCATTATATCAAGAAAACTCCGCTATATTTAAGCACCTACTTCAAAAGTGCACTCAAAGATCCTCTATTATATAAAGAGCACTCCACTATTTTTAAGAACCTACTTCAAAAGTACTATTCAAAGATTATTTGAATATATCAAGAAAACTCCGCTATTTTTAAGCACGTACTTCAAAAGTGCATTCAAAGATCCTCTATTATATAAAGAGCCCTCCGCTATTTTTGAGAACCTACTTCAAAAGTGCTATTCAAAGATCCTCTATTATATAAAGAGGACTCTGCTATTTTTAAGCACCGACTTCAAAAGTGCTATCAAAAGATCCTCTATTATATAAAGTACACTCCGCTCTTTTTAAGAACCTACTTCAAAAGTACTATTCAAAGATTCTCTATGATATCAAGAGCATTCCGCTATTTTTAAGAACCTACCTCAAAAGTGCTATTCAAAGATCCTCTATTATATGAAGCGCACTTTACTATTTTTAAAAACCTACTTCAAAAGTGCAATTCAAAGATCCTCTATTATAACAAGAACACTGCGCTTTTGTTAAGAACCTACTTAAGAGTGCGATTCAAAGATCCTCTATTTTATTAAGAACACTCCGCGATTTTTAAGAACCTACTTCAAAAGTACTATTCAAAGATCCTCTATTATATCAAGAAAACTCCACTATTTTTAAGCACCTACTTCAAAAGTGCTATTCCAAGATCCTCTATTATACCAAGAATACACCGCTGTTGTTAAGAACCTACTTCAAAAGTTCTATTCAAAGATCCTCTTTTATATATAGAGCACTCCGCTATTTTTTAAGAACATACTTCAAAAGTGTTATTCAAAGATCCTCTATTAGATGAAGAGCACTTGGCTGTTTTTAAGAACCAGCTTCAAAATGCTCTATATTGCAGTTTGTCAGAACACCTTGCATACATGCTGGTCAAAGATCCTCTATTAGACAGGAGTGCACTGTGGGCCAGACCCATGTCATTGGTGGTAAGAACTGGGGAGTTGAACCCTCACCCTTGTTGGTCTCGCTGTCCCGGATCATGAAGGCGCCGACTCGGTTCCCAGGGGCCAGCAGCTGCCTCTCGGCGTCTCTCCTGCTGATACCCTTGAAGAACCACCTGGGCAACACATGAGGCAATCAGCAGGGTGTCCTGGCTGGTCCACCAATGTTGTGACGTATTGTTGCTTTTAGTGCACCTACTCCTCGGTCTGCAGCGTGTCTTTGGCCACGTAGTTGCTGGGGATGAAGCCTTCCTGTCCCGTCACGACGGACATGGCTCGCCACCACTCCCCCGACCTACCAACATGTGTTCATCTTCATGTTCATGTTCATAATAATATTCATATTCATGTTCATGTTCCTATGAATATTCATATTCATCTTCATGTTCATATAAATAATCATATATATGTTCATGTTCAAATTCCTATTAAATATTCATATTCATGTTCACATCAATTTAAAATATTCATATTGATGTTAATAATCATATTAAATATCCATATTAAATATGCATATTCATGTTCGTATGAAATATTCACATTAATGGCTATATTAAATATTTATATTCATATAATATATTCATGTGCATGTTTATATTAAATATTCATGTTAATATTTCTGTTCATGTTCATATTCATATTACATATTCATTTTCATGTGCATATTTATGTTCATATTCATTAAAATATAATTTTCATATTGAATATATATTAATGTTCATGTTCATATTAAATATTTGTGTTCCTGTTCATATTAAATATTCATGTGTTTGGACATGTTTATATTAAATATTCATGTTAATGTTTCTGTTCATGTTCATATGCATGTTACATATTCATATTTATATTGACCTTAAATTTTCATGATCATATTACATATTCATACTAAATATTCATGTTCATATTAAATATTAATGTTCATGTTCATATTAAGTATTCATGTTCATGTTAAATATTCGTGTTCATTTTCATATTAAGTATTCATGTTCATATTACATATTTGTATATTTATGTTCATAGAATATTAATGTTCACATTAAATATTAATGTTCAAATTAAATATTCATGTTAATGTTCATATTGAATACTAATGTTCATATTCATAATAAATAATTATATTTAATATTTATGTTTATGCACATGTTCACATTAAATATTCATTTCCATGTTAAATAGCCATATTCATGTTCATATTAAATATTCTTGTTCATATTAAATATTCATATTAATGTCCAAGTTCTTAATAAATATCCATGTTCATAATACATATTCATTGTCTTGTTTATATTGATTATTCCTCTTCATGTTAAATATTCATGTTCATATTAAGTATTCATGTTCACGTTCATATTCATATAAAATATTTGTGTTCATGTTCATATTAAATATTCATGTTCATATTATATATTAATATTCATATTTATGTTCATATCAAATATTCATATTCATGTTAAATATTCATATTCTTATTGAATATTAATGTGAACATTCATATTAAATAATTATGTTCAATATTCAAGTTTATGTTCAAATTAATTATTCATATTCATGTTTATATTCATGTTCGTGTTCATATTCATTTTCATGACCATGTTCATGCTCACTATTCAATAGTCATATCAAATACTCATATTTAATATCTATATTCATATTATATTCAGATTTATACCAATGTTCATTTTCATGTTCATTTTTATGTTCATATTCATGTTCATATTCATGTTCAATATTCAATAGTCATATATAATATTTATATTTAACATGTATATTTAACTTAAATATTCATATTTAACCGTCATATTGCTATTCCTAAAGGATCTTTACTCACTCCTCCAAAATGCGGAGCTTGTCTCCCTTCTTAAAGCCCAGGTCTCCGTCGTGGATTGCGTCATAGTCGTACAGCGCTATGGCGACCACGTCTCCTGCAGGGAGCACAAATTAATATTCCAACAAAAAACTCTGCATCAAAATATAATTTTTCCCTTTGCTACCCTTTTAAAGTTGCAGCCATGAAGAAGAAAAGAGAAAGCTTTTGCAACACATCTTTTTGGGGCCTATTTTTCAAAGAAATACCCAGATTATCAGTATTTTATTATTCTATTCTATTCATATTTTAATATTATTTTTTATTATTTCTTTCAGCATCTAATGTTAGCATGCTAAGTTTTTTTGGCAAATTTTCTAAATGTACACCTTACAGTCATGGTGTCTAACACATGCTAACTGTTAGCATGCAAACATTAGCATACTAGCTATTTTAGCAAATTTTGCAGCCCTATGCCTCATAGTCATATCATTTGGTACTTGACACATGCTAAAATTTTTCAGCCAGTTCTGCAGCCAAAATACTTCAGAATCATATCATTTGGTACTTGACACATGCTAGAATTTTTCAGCCAGTTCTGCAGCCAAAATACTTCAGAATCATATCATTTGGTACTTGACACTTGTTAACTGCTGACCTGCTATAGTTAGCATGATAGCATGCTAACATTAACATGCAAACTTTTTTGTAAACGTCTTAGCTGTACACCTCAGAGTTATGTCAAGTGTACATAATTAAGTTGTGTTTCCAGTCTACATGATGAAGTTGTGTTCACATTGTACATAACTAAGTTGTGTTCACAGTGTACATAGTAAAGTTGTGTTCACATTTTACCTAATAAAGTAGTGTTCACAGCATACATAATAAAGTTGTGTTCACATTTTATATAATAAAGTTGTGTTCACAGCGTACATAATAAAGTTGTGTTCACGGAGTACATAATAAAGTTGTGTTTCCATTGTACATAATAAATTTGTGTTTCCATTGTACATAATAAAATTGTATCATCATGTACATAATAAAGTTGTGTTTCCATCCATTTTCTACAGCTTATTCCCTTCGGGGTTTCAGGGGGCCCTGGAGCCTATTTCAGCTACAATCGGGCGGAAGGCGGAGTACACCCTGGACAGGTCGCCAGCTCATCACAGCGCAAGTTGTGTTTCCATTGTACATAATAACGTTGTGTTCACATTGTACACAATAAAGTTGTGCTTCCATTGTACATAATAAAGTTGTGTTCACATTGAACATAATAAAGTTGTGTTCATAGTGTACACAATAAAGTTGTGTTCACATTGTACATAATAAAGTTGTGTTTACAGTGTACATCATGAATTTGTGTTCATCGTGTACATAATAAAGTTGTGTTTCGATTGTACATAATAAAGTTGTGTTCACATTGAACATAATAAAGTTGTGTTAATAGAGTACACAATAAAGTTGTGTTTACATTGTACATAATAAAGTTGTGTTTACAGTGTACATCATGAATTTGTGTTCATAGTGTACATAACAACGTTGTGTTTCCATTGTACATAATAAAGTTGTGTTCACATTGAACATAATAAAGTTGTGTTCATAGTGTACACAATAAAGTTGTGTTCACATTGTACATAATAAAGTTGTGTTTACAGTGTACATCACGAATTTGTGTTCATAGTGTACATAATAAAGTTGTGTTTCCATTGTACAAAATAAAGTTGTGTTCACATTGAACATAATAAAGTTGTGTTCATAGTTTACACAATAAAGTTGTTCACATTATACATATTAAAGTTGTGTTCATAGTGTACATAATAAAGGTGTATTACAGTGTACATAATAAAGTTGTGTTCATAGTGTCCATAATACTGTTGTGTTTACAGTCTACATCATAAATTTGTGTTCATAGTGTACATAATAAATGTGTGTTTCCATTGTACATAATAAAATTGTATCACAATGTACATAATAAAGTTGTGTTTCCATCCATTTTCTACAGCTTATTCCCTTTGAGGTTTCAGGGGGCGCTGGAGCCTATTTCAGCTACAATCGGGCGGAAGGCGGAGTACACCCTGGACAGGTCGCCACCTCATCACAGGGCAAGTTGTGTTTCCATTGTACATAATAACGTTGTGTTCACATTGTACACAATAAAGTTGTGCTTCCATTGTACATAATAAAGTTGTGTTCACATTGAACATAATGAAGTTGTGTTCATAGTGTACACAATAAAGTTGTGTTCACATTGTACATAATAAAGTTGTGTTTACAGTGTACATCATGAATTTGTGTTCATAGTGTACATAATAAAGTTGTGCTTCGATTGTACATAATAAAGTTGTGTTCACATTGAACATAATAAAGTTGTGTTCATAGAGTACACAATAAAGTTGTGTTCACATTGTACATAATAAAGTTGTGTTTACAGTGTACATCATGAATTTGTGTTCATAGTGTACATAACAAAGTTGTGTTTCCATTGTACAAAATAAAGTTGTGTTCACATTGAACATAATAAAGTTGTGTTCATAGTGTACACAATAAAGTTGTTCACATTATACATATTAAAGTTGTGTTCAGTGTACATAATAAAGGTGTGTTTACAGTGTACATAATAAAGTTGTGTTCATAGGGTCCATAATACTGTTGTGTGTACAGTGTATATCATAAATTTGTGTTCACAGTGTACATAATAAAGTTGTGTTTCCATTGTACAAAATAAAGTTGTGTTCACATTGAACATAATAACGTGTTCATAGTGTACACAATAAAGTTGTTCACATTGTACATATTAAAGTTGTGTTCATAGTGTACATAATAAAGGTGTGTTTACAGTGTACATAATAAAGTTGTGTTCATAGTGTCCGTAATAAAGTTTGTGTTTACAGTTTACATCATAAATTTGTGTTCATAGTGTACATAATAAAGTTGTGTTTCCATTGTACAAAATAAAGTTGTGTTCACATTGAACATAATAAAGTTGTGTTCATAGTGTCCATAATACTGTTGTGTTTACAGTGTACATCATACATTTGTGTTCATAGTGTACATAATAAAGTTGTGTTCACATTGAACATAATAAAGTTGTGTTCATAGTGTACACAATAAAGTTGTTCACATTGTACATATTAAAGTTGTGTTCATAGTGTACATAATAAAGGTGTGTTTACAGTGTACATAATAAAGTTGTGTTCATAGTGTCCATAATACAGTTGTGTTTACAGTGTACATCATAAATGTGTGTTCATAGTGTACATAATAAAGTTGTCTTCACAATGAACACAATAAAAATGTGTTCATGGTGTGAATGTGAATGTTGTCTGTCTCTCTGTGTTGGCCCTGCGATGAGGTGTGGACTTGTCCAGGGTGTACGCCGCCTTCCGCCCGATTGTAGCTGAGATAGGTACCAGTGCCCCCAGCTACCCCAAAAGGGAATAAGCGGTAGAAAATGGATGGATCATAAATTTGTGTTCATAGTGTACATAATAAAGTTGTGTTCACATTGAACGCAATAAAGTTGTGTTCACGGTGTGCATAATAAAGTTGTGTTCACATTGTATAAAATGAAGTTGTGTCTATAGTGTACAGAATTAAGTTGTGTTCACATTGAACATAATAAAGTTGTGTTCACGGTGTGCATAATAAAGTTGTGTTCACATTGTATAAAATGAAGTTGTGTCTATAGTGTACAGAATTAAGTTGTGTTCACATTGTATATAATAGAGTTGTGTTCATGGAGTACATACTGAAGTTGTGTTCACATTGTACATAATAAAGTTGTGTTCACATTGTACATAATAAAATTGTGTTTCTATTGTACATAATAAAGTCGTGTTCACATTGTACATAACAAAGTTGTGTTTCCATTGAAAATACTAACGTTGTGTTCATTATTGTACATAATAAAGTTTGTGCAGCGGGGATGCAGAGAAAACACCAAGGAGGGAGAGGAAGTATGCAAAGAGAGATTGTGTGTTGTTGTCGCACCGTCTGTCGTGTTGTGTGCACTGGAGGGCTTCTTGTTCTGGAAGACACACAAAAAGGATGAACTTAAAAAAAAGTGAATATTTTTAGTTACTTCTTTGACAAACAAGAACATATTTACTAAGGTTTTTTCTTCTCTCCAGTTGCTTCAACAAATATCCAGGAAGTAAATAATCCTTCACGCTCAACTCGGCCAAAATGTTCTAATGTCGTCGTTTTCATCTCCTCTTGACGCTTCTGCTTTCTTCACTTCCTCATTCTTTACTTCGGACCAAAACCACACAGAAAGAGACGACCAAGAGGAAGGGCATATTTCACAGACATCACGCAGATGTATATATACATATATATATATATATATATATATGTATATATATATATATATATATATATATATATATATATATATATATATATATATATATATATGTATATGTATATGCATATGTATATATATATATATATATATATACATTTATATATACATATATATATATGTATATGTATATATATATATATATATATATATATATATATATATATATATATATATATATATATATATATATACATATACATATATATATATATATATATATATATATATATATATATATATATATATATATATATATATATATATACTGTATATATATATATATGTGTCTTAATTGGATCATCAAGAGAATAGTGCTCGATACCGTGGTAGAGCGCAATATGTAGGTGTGGGAAAAATCACAAGACTACTTCATCTCTACAGAACTGTTTCATGAGGGGTTCCCTCAATCGTCAAAATAATCCCCCAAAAATCCCCGACTCCTCCAAAAAAATCTCCTGACGATTGAGGGAACCCCTCATGAAACAGTTCTGTAGAGATGAAGTAGTCTTGTGATTTTTCCCACACACACACACATATATATATATATATATATATATATATATATATATATATATATATATATATATATATATATATATATATATATATATATACATATATATATATATATATATATATATATATACACATATATTTTTTACTATATTTTCATTATTTCCTTTAATTTTCAATGGATATTTGTATTAATAAACAAAAACCAATTAATTCATAATACATTGTAGCTAGTCAATTGCAGTTTTTTTATGTTTAATTTAAAAAAAGTCATTTTATACAAAAGGTTTTGTATTTTGTATATTCAAGCAGGACCTTAAAACCCAGATTTGCACCAAACCGTTACACCAAACCATATCGTTGGTAAACCGTTACATTTACTTTGTAGTAATGACAATGCGTTTGCATAATAGTACTAATGTGTTTTTTTCCAAATTATTATTTTGGAGGTTTAAAAAAAAGAACTGTGGGCCACAGGTGGTCCCTGGGCCAGACTTCGGACACCTTTGATATTACCTTGTCTATTTTGGTCCTGCCCAAGTTACAATAGCGTGTGGTGTTCGTAAAGAGGAAGTAACTTCTTCCAGTGGACGTTACATTTCATGTTTTTTTTTGTGCGTAGTCACTTGGCCCTGACTAAAATAAAGTCTTATTTTAAAATGATGAAATTTACGACCTTGTGCGCATTTGACCTTGGAAGTTCCACACGACTTCTTTTCTCCCGACAAATTAAAAAACATAACCTTTGTGCTGAGTAAATGTTTCACCAGAGTTAAAGTTCACTGCTTTCGAGAAGTCAATTCTACTTCTCGATTCTTAAAAGAACACGCATCATCGCTCAAGCACTGGAAGGCAGCGCTGACAACATGAAGGAAATAAGTAAATATATCCTTCAACAAAAAGCAAATATGTAAATACATCTCTCAAGAAAAATGAAATATGTATATACATCTTTCAACATGAAATACATCTACAAATACCCCTTCAACATGAAGAAAATATGTAAAGCTATTTTTCAATATAAAGGAAATAAGTAAATACATCTTTCAACAAGAAGGAAATATATAAATACATATTTCAACATGAAGGAAATATGTAAATACATCTTTTAACATGGAGGAAATATGCTAAATACATATTTCAATATAAAGAAAAAACAATTACACAATTCAACATGAAGGAAATATGTAAATACATCTTTCAATATGAAATATATAAATGCATCTTTCAACATGAAGGAAATATGTAAATACATATTTCAACATGAAAGACATATATAAATACACCTTTCAACATGAAGGAAATATGTAAATACATATTTTAACATGAAATACATATATAAATACACCTTCAAAATGAAGGAAAAATATGTAAATACATATTTCAACATGAAATACATATATAAATACACCTTTCAACATGATGGAAATATGTAAATACATCTTTAAATATGAAGGAAATATGTAAATACATATTTCATCATGAAATACATATATAAATGCACCTTTCAACATAAAGGAAATATGTAAATACATATTTCACCATAAAATACTTATATAAATACACCTTTCAACATGAAAGAAATATGTAAATACATATTTCAACATGAAATACAGCATAAATACACCTTTCAACATAAAGGAAATATGTAAATACATATTTCAACATGAAATACATATATAAATACACCTTTCAACATGAAGGAAATATGTAAATACATATTTCAACATGAAAAACATGTATAATTACACCGTTCAATATAAAGGAAATATGTAAATACATATTTCAACATGAAATACATATATAAATACACCTTTCATATACACTTTACACTTTACATGCCCCTAAAGCTGACCAACACGCCGGACTGTAGTCAGTTGGAAGCGTGTCTTAATGAAATTAAACAATGGATGTCCGCTAACTTTTTGCAACTTAATGCCAAAAAAACGGAAATGCTGATTATCGGTCCTGCTAGACACCGACCTCTATTCAATAATACAACTTTAACATTTGACAACCAAATAATAAAACAAGGTGACTCTGTAAAAAATCTGGGTATTATCTTCGACCCAACTCTCTCCTTTGAGTCACACATTAAAAGCGTTACTAAAACGGCCTTCTTTCATCTCCGTAATATCGCTAAAATTCGCTCCATTTTGTCCACTAAAGACGCCGAGATCATTATCCATGCGTTTGTTACGTCTCGTCTCGATTACTGTAACGTATTATTTTCGGGTCTCCCCATGTCTAGCATTAAAAGATTACAGCTGCTAGACTTTTGACAAGAACAAGAAAGTTTGATCATATTACGCCTGTACTGGCTCACCTGCACTGGCTTCCTGTGCACTTAAGATGTGACTTTAAGGTTTTACTACTTACGTATAAAATACTACACGGTCTAGCTCCAGCCTATCTTGCCGATTGTATTGTACCGTATGTCCCGGCAAGAAATCTGCGTTCAAAAGACTCCGGCTTATTAGTGATTCCTAGAGCTCAAAAAAAGTCTGCGGGCTATAGAGCGTTTTCCGTTCGGGCTCCAGTACTCTGGAATGCCCTCCCGGTAACAGTTCGAGATACTACCTCAGTAGAAGCATTTAAGTCTCATCTTAAAACTCATCTGTATACTCTAGCCTTTAAATAGACCTCCTTTTTAGACCAGTTGATCTGCCGCTTCTTTTCTTTCTCCTATGTCCCCCCCTCCCTTGTGGAGGGGGTCCGGTCCGATGACCATGGATGAAGTACTGACTGTCCAGAGTCGAGACCCAGGATGGACCGCTCGTCGGGACCCAGGATGGACCGCTCGCCTGTATCGGTTGGGGACATCTCTACGCTGCTGATCCGCTTGAGTTGGTTTCCTGTGGACGGGACTCTCACTGCTGTCTTGGAGCCACTATGGATTGAACTTTCACAGTATCATGTTAGACCCGCTCGACATCCATTGCTTTCGGTCCCCTAGAGGGGGGGGGTTGCCCACATCTGAGGTCCTCTCCAAGGTTTCTCATAGTCAGCATTGTCACTGGCGTCCCACTGGATGTGAATTCTCCCTGCCCACTGGGTGTGAGTTTTCCTTGCCCTTTTGTGGGTTCTTCCGAGGATGTTGTAGTCGTAATGATTTGTGCAGTCCTTTGAGACATTTGTGATTTGGGGCTATATAAATAAACATTGATTGATTGATTGATTGATTGATTTCAAGATGAAGGAAATATGTAAATACATCTTTCAATATGAAAGAAATATAATTGCATCTTTCAACATGAAGGAAATATGTAAATACATTTTTCAACATGAAATACTTATACAGATACATCTTTCAACATGAAGGAAATATGTAAATACATATTTTAACATGAAATACATATATAAATACACCTTTCAAAATGAATGAAATATGTAAATACATATTTCAACATGAAATACATATATAAATACACCTTTCAACATAAAGGAAATATGTAAATACATTTTTCAACATGAAAGACATATATAAATACACCTTTCAACATGAAGGAAATATGTAAATACATATTTTAACATGAAACACATATATAAATACACCTTTCAAAATGAAGGAAAAATATGTAAATACATATTTCAACATGAAATACATATATAAATACACCTTTCAACATGAAGGAAATATGTAAATACATATTTCATCATGAACTACATATATAAATGCACCTTTCAACATAAAGGAAATATGTAAATACATATTTCACCATAAAATACTTATATAAATACACCTTTCAACATGAAGGAAATATGTAAATACATATTTCAACATGAAATACATGCATAAATACACCTTTCAACATAAAGGAAATATGTAAATACATATTTCAACATGAAATACATATATAAATACACCTTTCAACATGAAGGAAATATGTAAATACATATTTCAACATGAAAAACATATATAATTACACCGTTCAATATAAAGGAAATATGTAAATACATATTTCAACATGAAATACATATATAAATACACCTTTCAAGATGAAGGAAATATGTAAATACATCTTTCAATATGAAAGAAATATAATTGCATCTTTCAACATGAAGGAAATATGTAAATACATTTTTCAACATGAAATACTTATATAGGTACACCTTTCAACATGAAGAAAATATGTAAATACATATTTTAACATGAAATACATATATAAATACACCTTTCAAAATGAATGAAATATGTAAATACATATTTCAACATGAAATACATATATAAATACACCTTTCAACATAAAGGAAATATGTAAATACATTTTTCAACATGAAAGACATATATAAATACACCTTTCAACATGAAGGAAATATGTAAATACATATTTTAACATGAAATACATATATAAATACACCTTTCAAAATGAAGGAAAAATATGTAAATACATATTTCAACATGAAATACATATATAAATACACCTTTCAACATGAAGGAAATATGTAAATACATCTTTCAATATGAAGGAAATATATAAATGCATCTTTCAACATGAAGGAAGTCTGTAAATACATATTTCAACATGAAATACATATATAAATACACCTTTCAACATGAAGGAAATATGTAAATACATATTTCAACATGAAGGAAATATGTAAATACATATTTCAACATGAAATACATATATAAATACACCTTTCAACATAAAGGAAATATGTAAATACATTTTTCAACATGAAAGACATATATAAATACACCTTTCAACATGAAGGAAATATGTAAATACATATTTTAACATGAAATACATATATAAATACACCTTTCAAAATGAAGGAAAAATATGTAAATACATATTTCAACATGAAATACATATATAAATACACCTTTCAACATGAAGGAAATATGTAAATACATATTTCATCGTGAAATACATATATAAATGCACCTTTCAACATAAAGGAAATATGTAAATACATATTTCACCATAAAATACTTATATAAATACACCTTTCAACATGAAGGAAATATGTAAATACATATTTCAACATAAAGGAAATATGTAAATACATATTTCAACATGAAATACATATATAAATACACCTTTCAACATGAAGGAAATATGTAAATACATATTTCAACATGAAAAACATATATAATTACACCGTTCAATACAAAGGAAATATGTAAATACATATTTCAACATGAAATACATATATAAATACACCTTTCAAGATGAAGGAAATATGTAAATACATCTTTCAATATGAAAGAAATATAATTGCATCTTTCAACATGAAGGAAATATGTAAATACATTTTTCAACATGAAATACTTATATAGATACACCTTTCAACATGAAGGAAATATGTAAATACATTTTTCAACATGAAATACTTATATAGATACACCTTTCAACATGAAGGAAATATGTAAATACATATTTTAACATGAAATACATATACAAATACACCTTTCAAAATGAATGAAATATGTAAATACATATTTCAACATGAATTAAATATATAAATACACCTTTCAACATGAAGGAAATATGTAAATACATATTTTAACATGAAATACATATATAAATACACCTTTCAAAATGAAGGAAAAATATGTAAATACATATTTCAACATGAAATACATATATAAATACACCTTTCAACATGAAGGAAATATGTAAATACATCTTTCAATATGAAGGAAATATATAAATGCATCTTTCAACATGAAGGAAATATTTAAATACATATTTCAACATGAAATACATATATAAATACACCTTTCAACATGAAGGAAGTATGTAAATACATATTTCAACATGAAATGCATATATAAATACACCTTTCAACATGAAGGAAGTATGTAAATACATATTTCAACAGCAGCGATGGACGGGACTACTTTGGCTGCTGCCCCCGCGACCCAATCCCAGATAAGCAGTAGAAGATGGATGGATGGATTATTACACAGAGAAAAAGTTGTATAGACATGTGTTAAACATCAGTCTCATGGTAATAACAGTTGTAAAGTGGCTTGGGCATTTTATAAGGACGCCTTGGTGCCGCCATTTTGAGACTCTAATGCATGGTGAATGTAATGCAGTTGTTGTATTGAAGTGGGAATAGCAAACTTCCTGTTGATTTTAGTTGGGGGCGTTCAGTGTATGAAATATAGGTCTCAGTGAGACCTATACTGAGGTTTTTGTTTCATGTGTGTATGACAGTCCTACAGTTTTTTTTTTAGCAGAAAGCCGCCATTTTGTGATAACAGCAGCAAGTGCAATGGTTCTTTGTGAGCTCATAAAATCCAAACCAGGGTAGTAATTACAACTCTTTCATCAACTTTTAATCAGAAGTGTTCAATCTCTCTTCTGTGCTTATTTGAAGCCGAAACGAGAAATGGCCTCAGAGGAGATGTTTGAAAAAAAGCGACATTTTTTAGCCAACTTTTGTATTAAAGTGGGAATACCAAACTTCCTGTTGATTTTAGCTTGGTGGTTTCGGTGGATTAAATATAAGTCTAACTGAGACGTACGTAGTGGTTTCTGTTTCATGTTTCTATGATGTTCCTACTGGAAGTTAGAGACAGTTTTGTCGGTGTTTTCTTCCTAGAGCGCAATTTTGAGGTTTGGGGTTTGGTTTTTTGATTATATCGCAATTTTCGCCAGTCCTTATGTGTGTGTCAAATTTGGTGAGTTTTGAAGCATGTTAAGGGGGTCAAATTACAGCTCAAAGAGGCGGCGGTATTAATAATAAAGAATAATAATAATAAAACCTTAGAAATTGAATAGGGTCCTCTGTCCCAAAGGGCATCGGTCCCTAAAAACATAGTCAAATATGAAGGAAATAAGTAAATACACAATTCAACATGAAATAACTAAATAAATACATCTTTCCATATGAAAGAAATATGTATATACAAATGTCAACATAAAGGAAATATGTAAATTCATATTTCAATATGAACGAAATATGTAAATACATTTTTGAATATGAAGTAAATATGTAAATACATCTTTCGATATGAAGGAAATATGTAAATACATCTTTCAATAAGAAGGAAATATGTAAAAAAAATTTATATAAAGGAAATAAGTAAATACATAAATCAATATAAAGACAGTATGTACATATATAACTGAATCTCAACTGAATTATAACCGTATCGAAACGGATTCACAAATGAATCGTAACTAAATCATAAGTGAATCATAACTGAATCATAAGTTAATTGTAAGTGAATCATTAGTGAACCATAAGTTAATCACAAATGACTTATAACTGAATCCTTAGTGAATCATTAGTGAATCATAAATTAATTACAACTGAATTACAATTGAATCACAACTGAAGCTTAAGTGAATCATACGTTTATCATAACTGACTCATAAGTGAATCATGAGTGAATCACAAGTGACTCATGAGTGAATCACAAGTGGATCATAAGTGAATCATAAATTAATCCCAAGTGAATCACAAGTGAATCATAAGTGAATCCCAAGTGAATCATAACTGAATCCTAAGTGAATCACAAGTAGATCAAAACTGAATTATAAGTGAATCATAAGTGAATCACAAGCAAATCATAACTGAATTAGAAGTGAATCATAAGTTTTTCCCAAGTGAATCATAAGTTAATTATAAGTGAATCATAAGCGAATCACAAGTGAATCATAACTGAATTGTAAGTGAATCACAAGTGAATCAAAACTGAATTATAGGTGAATCAGAAGTGAATCCCAAGTAAATCAAAAGTGAATCACAAGTGAATCATAACTGAATTGTAAGTGAATCATGGTCAGGTTTGCCACTGACAGTTTGTTTGTGTTTTAGTTTTTTCACTGTGTGTGTTTAGTATTTCCTGTCCTTAGTTCCTGTCAGCACTCTTATTTTGGTTCAGCTTCCTGTTTGTCTCCCTGTGTGCTGTTTTCCCTCAGCTGCGGCTGATTGGCATCTGGCCACACCTGTGGTCAATCAGCCCACTCCTATTTTACCTGCTTTGTTCCTCCAGTCAGTGCTAGATTATTGTATTGTCTTGTCGATGTCACGTATCGCATGTCACTCTCATCTTGTCTATGCAGCGTTGCGGTAAGCTATGTTTGATTGCGGTTTTTAGCTTACTGCTTCTAATTTTTTTTTATATTACATATACGACTTCTGTTTCCTGCTCGATTCTTGCTAGCTTCCATGCTAAGTTCCTTTATGTTTTCTAGCTCCCATGCTAGCTCCCTTAGTTTGTTATTCGCCCACGTGCGTGCTTTTTGTTTGTTCTTGTTTAGTTTTAATTGAATAATGTTTTCCTATTCAATGCCTGCCTCCATCTCTGCATCTTGGGGTTTAACACAAACAAACTCTAACAATCATAAGTGAATCACAAGTCAGTGGCGGGCCGTGCATTTCCCACCTGGACTTTAAGTGATGTCAATGATTACCTCTCAAAATACCATCATTGATGTCACCACATGACCATTGCTGGAAAAAATACTATACAGCAGGGGTCGGGAACCTTTTTGGCTGAGAGAGCCATGAAAGCCAATTATTTTAAAATGTATTTCCGTGAGAGCCATATGATATTTTTTAACACTGAATACAACTAAATGCGTGCATTTTAAGTAAGACAAACATTGTTAGAGTATAATAAGTCTCTTATTCTTTTTAATAACATTGTTATTCTCAAGCTAGTAATAAATAGTAATAGTAAGAAGTAAACCAGTAATAAATAAAATAATTTTACAATTAATGCAACTTCTTGCACAGGTGCGGTAGAAAACGGATGAATGGATTAAAATGCATGAGTATGTTTAATATTTTGAACGTTATTTATATTTTGAGCGTAATTATGAATTACTTATCGTGTTAAACAATGTCAGCTAAGATTTATCTGAGAGCCAGATGCAGTCATCAAAAGAGCCACATCTGGCTCTAGAGCCATAGGTTCCCTACCCCTGCTCTACAGGAACACATTTACTGTTGATTGAAACATGTCAACAGTGTACAAAACAGGTTATCTCCTGGCGCATGTAAAAATCAATAAACCTGCATTAGCAATTAGAACAAATCTTATGTGGTACTGTGAAAATATGCAAAAAATATATTAAAAGTGAAAAAAATAGTTATTTGAACTCACAATTAGTAGCACCTATTCGACGCCGTGTAAGCCAGTGGTACCCCTCAGTGTCGGCTTATTCAAGTGGAAATGGCAAGCATTTCCCTATTTCATTGATTGTAGTTTCTCTTTAAGTATCCTCCTTGAAAATGTCCTTGCAAATATATATATACCACCTCATCAACGTTTTGTTCTCCTTTATTTTTCATTTCATTTCCATTCATCCATCCATCCATCTTCTTCCGCTTATCTGAGGTCGGGTCGCGGGGGCAGCAGCCTAAGCAGGGAAGCCCAGACTTTCTTCTCTCCAGCCACTTCGTCCAGCTTTTCCCGGGGGATCCCGAGGCGTTCCCAGGCCAGCCGGGAGACATAGTCTTCCCAACGTATCCTGGGTCTTACCCGTGGCCTCCTACCGGTCGGACATGCCCTAAACATCTCCCTAGGGAGGCGTTTGGGTGACATCCTCACCATATGCCCGAACCACCTCATCTGGCTCCTCTCGATGTGGAGGAGCAGCGACCTTACTTTGAGTTCCTCCCGGATGACAGAGCTTCTCACCCTATCTCTAAGGGAGAGCCCCGCCACACGGCGGAGGAAACTCATTTCAGCCGCTTGTACCCGTGTCTTGTCCTTTCGGTCATAACCCAAAGCTCATGACCATAGGTGAGGATGGGAACGTAGATCAACCGGTAAATGGAGAGCTTTGCCTTCTGGCTCAGCTCCTTCTTCACCACAACGGATCGATACAGCGTCCGCATTATTGAAGACACCGCACCGATCCGCCTGTCGATCTCACGATCCACTCTTCCCTCACCCGTGAACAAGACTCTGAGGTACTTGAACTCCTCTACTTGAAGCAGGGTCTCCTTCCCAACCCGGAGATGGCACTCCACCCTTTTCCGGGCGAGAAACATGGCCTCGGACTTTCATTTCATTTATTTAATTGGGACAGTGCACATTAACCGACACTTGAACAGTGTAAATGCGCCGGACTTTGCATGAATGCAAATTTTAAGCCGTATTTCCAGCGCGAGATTCTTAAAGGCCTACTGAAACCCACTACTACCGACCACGCAGTCTGATAGTTTATATATCAATGATGAAATATTAACATTGCAACACATGCCAATACGGCCTTTTTAGTTTACTAAATTGCAATTTTAAATTTCCCGTGAAGTGTCGTGTTGAAAACGTTGCGGTATGATGACGCGTGCGTTTGACGTCTCGGGTTGTAGCAGACATTATTTTCCAGCCCGATCCGAGCTATATGTAGTCTGCTTTTACCGCATGATTAAACAGTATTCTGGACATCTGTGTTGCTGAATCTCTTGCAATTTGTTCAATTAATAATGGAGAAGTCAAAGTAGAAAGATGGAGGTGGGAAGCTTTTAGCCTTCAGCCACACAAACACACGGTGTTTCCTTGTTTAAAATTCCCGAAGGTGAAGCTTTACTATGGATCAGAGCGGTCAAGCGAACATGGAACCCGACTACATGTCAACCGGCAGTTTTCGGTGAGAAAATTGTGGTAATAAGTCGGCTCTTACCGGGGATCAGCGGAGCTTCTCTCCTGCTGCAGCTGCTGTGACTTCCCTCAGAGACTCTGGCGTCAACACACCTGTGGCCACAGTCCTCCGACTTTCAGGTACTATTTAACTCACTAAAACACTAGCAACACAATAGGCAGATAAGGAATTTTCCAGAATTATCCTTGTAAATGTGTCAAAAAACATCTGAATCGCTCCCCCTGCAATCGCCTTTAAAAAAAAAAATGTTCTAGTCCTCTACTCAGTAGGTTGTGAGTTCAAATCCCGGCCGAGTCATACCAAAGACCATAAAAATGGGACTCATTCCTTTCCTGCTTGGCACTCAGCATCAAGAGTTGGAATTGGGGGTTAAATCACCAATAATGATTCCCGGGCGCGGCACCGCTGCTGCCCACTGCTCCCCTCACCTCCCAGGGGGTGATCAAGGGTGATGCGTCAAATGCAGAGAATGATTTCGCCACACCTAGAGTGTGTGTGACAATCATTGGTACTTTCTGCGATGAGATGGCAACTTGTCCAGGTTGTACCCCGCCTTCCGCCCGATTGTAGCTGAGATAGGCGCCAGCGCCCCCCGCGACCACAAAAGGGAATAAGCGGTAGAAAATGGAAATACATTTTCTAGTCCTTCACTCTAAATTTCCTCATCCACAAATCTTTCATCCTCGCTCAAATTAATGGGGAAATTGTCGCTTTCTCAGTCCGAATCGCTCTCGCTGCTGGTGGCTATGATTGTAAACAATGTGAGGATGTGAGGAGCCCTACAACCCGTGACGTCATGCGCACATGGTCTGCTACTTCCGGTAAAGGCAAGGCTTTTTTTTATTAGCGATCAAAAATTGCGAACTTTATTGTCGATGTTCTCTACTAAATCCTTTCAGCAAAAAATATGGCAATATCGTGAAACGATCAAGTATGACAAATAGAATGGACCTGCTATCCCCGTTTAAATAAGAAAATCTCATTTCAGTAGGCCTTTAAATAACACAGACTTTAAAACCACAATGACAGAAATAAAAACCAAATAAATAAGACATGATAAAACAGACAAGACAAGAAGTTGCAATACACATTTACAAGACAATAGACCAGGACAGACAATTTACTCACAGCTTCAAATACGCTGACCAGAAGCCCACTGGAATTAACCTAACTCTCACCAGACCCTTGTAGATCTGGCGAGAGTCAGGTTAGACTTAGACTTAGACTTCCTTTTTATTGTGATTCAAATTCGAACTTTACAGTACAGATAAGAACAAAATTGTGTTGAATTAGCTCATGGCAGTGCAGGTTAAAAAAGCAATAAGGTGCAGATATAAATAAATAGACTTCTGTTCAGATAAATATATTGCACTTTTGCATATGGACCCACGTTTATGGATGTATGTTATATTGTCTTTATATTCCAGCCAGTTAATCAATTTTGGGGGGGAATTGAGGGGATTATTATGATGTGTTCAAGAGTCATATGGCCTGAGGGAATAGCTGTTACAGAACCTGGAGGTTCTGCTTCAGAGGCTGCGGAACCTCTTTCTCAAGTCCAGCAGTGAAAACAGTCCTAGGTGGAGGTGGGAGGAGTCTCTGCAGATTTTCTGAGCCCTGGTCAGGCAGAGGCTTTTTGCGATCTCCTGGATAGGAGGAGGAGGAGTCCTGATGATCTTTTGCGCCGTCCTCACCACTCTCTGGAGAGACTTCCAGTCTGAGGCACAGCAGGCTCCAGTCCATACAGAGATGCAGTTGGTCAGTAGGCTCTCTATAGTGCCTCTGTAGAATGTGGTGAGGGACAGGTTCTCTTTTCATCCGATGCTAAAATTGCATGCGCTGCTGAGCTCTTTTTACAAGAGCTTCGGTGTGTAGGGTCAGGGTCATATTGTCAGTTATCTGCACAACCAGGAACTTGGTACTGCTTACCATCTCCATTACTGTGCTGTTGATGAAGAGTGGAGCGTGGCTGGACTGGTGCTTCCTGAAGTCAACGATGATCCTGCACCAGTCAACAAGATGTTTCACCTCCTCCCTGTAGTGTATGTCGTCGTTGTCATGGATGAGACCCACTATTGTTGTGTCGACCACATACTTACTTCACAATGTGGTTAGTAGTGGACCTGGCGCAGCAGACATGGGTCATCAATGTGAACACCCGTGGACTCAGGACGCAGCCCTGGGGGGAGCCGGTGCTCAGGGAGATGGCACTGGAGGTGTTTTCGCCCACTCTCACAGACTGGGTCTGTCTGTGAGGAAGTCAAGCAGCCATTTGTAAAAGGGGGAATATTGGAATAATGGGGGCCAGTTTGCTCACCAAGGGCTGCGAGATGATGGTGTTGAATGCTGAGCTAAAGTCCAGAAACAACATCCTCACGTGTGTGTCCTTTCCTTCCAGATGTTCTAAGCTCAGGTGGACTGCAGAGGAGATGGCGTCCTCTGTGGAGCGATTAGGGCAATAAGCAAACTGGTATGGGTCGAATGTGGGGGGAAGTCTGGAGACAATGTATTCCTTTATCAGCCTCTTGAAGCACTTCATTATGATGGGGGTGAGTGCAACTAGGCGATAATCTCTGAGGGAGGAGATTATGGGGTTTTTAGGCACTGGGATGATTGCGGCCGTCCTAAAACATGATGGTACTACAGCCTGGGTCAGGGAGATGTTGAAGATGTATATGAGAACCCCAGCCAGCTGGTCTACACATCCCTTAAGCACCTTGCCCGTAATGTCATTAGGTCCTGCTGCTTTCGGGTGGTTCACTCTCTTCAGGGTTTTCCGGACATGCGCTGTGTCCAGGTTGAGCGGCTGCACATCAGGGCAAGGGATGGATCTCCGGCGAGGAAATACAGTGTTAAGTGCCTCAAAACTCGCAAAGTAGTTGTTTAGGTCATTTACGAAGCTGATGCTGTTGTCACAGTGACGGGGGGCAGCCTTATAGTCCGTGATGACCAGTATGCCCTGCCACATTCGTCTAGTGTTCGTGGGGTTCTCGAAGAAGTCCTGCACTTTCTGACTGTGAGCACTATTTGCAACCCTAATGGCACGGTTCAGGTTAGTTCTGGCTGTTTTTAGTGCACCATGTTGCCTGACTTACAAGCCTTGTTCCGAGCCTTCAGCCTTGCACGTTCCCTTACTGTTCATCCAGGGTTTCCCGTTGGCCCGTGTGAGGATGTTCTTGGCGGTATAGCTCGGTTGGTAGAGCGGGCGTGTCAGCAACTTGTGGGTTGCAGGTTCGATCCCCGCTTCCGCCATCCTAGTCACTGCCGTTGTGTCCTTGGGCAAGACACTTTAGCCACCTGCTCCCAGTGCCACCCACACTGGTTTAAATGTAAAAAAATAGATATTGGGTTTCACTTGATAAAGAGCTTTAAGTCACTAGAGAAAAAGCGCTATATAAATATAATTCAATTCATTTCACTTCACTTTATCATGCACTTCTGAATGTATGCGGACAAGGACTCTGCATACTCTTACACACATGTGTTGTAATTGCCGGTGGCGGCTGCCTTGAACATGTCCCAGTCTGCAATGCTTCCATTGGTCCTTCTGGCCGGGTCCTCACCTTCTTCACTGTAGCTTGTTTCCTGATCAGCAGGGGCTCGTATACAGGAATTAGCATCACAGATACATGGTCTGAGGAGCCGAGGTGGGGGTGGTGCAACTTTAAACGCGTGTTTAATATTGCTGTCGCCCATGTCCAACGTGCTTCCACCCCGGTTGCAAAATCCACATATTGATGGAAATGAGCGAACACAGTTTTAATGTTAGCTTGGCTAAAGTCCCCTGCCACGATGAAAACTCCCTCAGGATGTGCAGATTGCAGTTCATTGATGGAGCAAAACAAAGTATTCAAAGCTTCTTTGAATACTTTGCCAGGGAGAGTTCTGCTCCTGTCAGACAGAAACATAGTTAGCCCCTCGATGCTAACTGCCTCGTCCGGAACGGATGGTTTCAGCCACGTTTCTGTGAGGAATATGGCGCAGCAGTCCTTTATCTCCCGTCTTGCATAATATTCCAGCTTCAGGTATAGTCCAGTTTGTTCTGCAGGGAGCGGACATTTGAAAGCAGAATGGAAGGAAGCGGCGTTCTGTGAGGATTAGCTTTTAGCTTTGTTGTTAGCCCTGCTCGGTATCCCTGTTTCTGCTTCCGATAACATCGCATTCGTCTCCTCTATCGACGGTCCCCGCTGGTACTAGGCTCCGCTGCTTCACAGGCCGCTGGATGTAGCCGGCGTAGTATTCCTTTGCTAGTGAGGAAGTCCAACGTACACGCATCTTTTGGTCCAAAACGGACCGATCTATCCACATCCAAAATTGTCTGGCGGTTGTATGTTACTACGGAGTGACCACGCTGGAAACCAGCCTTGGAATTTAAAAAAATTACCAGTATATTTGCCAAAATGTTCTATTACTACCATGAGCCTCTGCAGCCGCAGCTAGGTAGGGCGCCGTCATCTTGAGATATGTAACTCCCAGGTTACTTTGGAATGGGCTGGAGTCTGGAAACAGTGTTTAATAGTTTAATGGGTGCATGTCTGATTTATTTTTAGCCAATGTTTAAGGGATTTTTTTGAAAAGTGATTAGTTATCACGGTCTCTAATGTCGGTGGGCAACTTATTCCAGGATTGCTACCCTCTTACAGAGGTGACCCTTTAACCAAATTTTCTTCTACGTCTTGGTGTATCGCAATCACCTCTGGACAAGGCCCGGATTCTCCGTCATTCACTGTTTCTCGTCTGTATGAATTCATCTAATGGTAGGGGGTTCAAGCACATTTTAAACTTTGTAGATGAGACAAGCATCCATAAAGATCTAGTAACGATCCAGATCAAGAATGCTAAATTGTTTTTAGAATAATCCAATTGTGGAAGTGCATTGGTTTCCTGTCAAAGATTTTAACTGCCCTTTTGTAAAGAGACTTGATGGGTTTTAGTACAGTTTCTGTCACGGCGCGGACTCGAACCCGCTTTTCTGCAGCAGCTGGGTCTCCCAGTTCCTCCTCTGGCTGTGCACCCAGACACGCCCCTGCTCGCGCTGGGCGCAGCATGCCAACGCAGCGACAAAGCTGCAGACAATTGCGAATCAGTATACCTGGGCCTGTTCGAGAGGGAGCGGCATAAAAGCCAGCGAACCCAAGAGACCTTTGCCCGAACATAGTCTATCTTTCACAGCAAGCATCACGTCTAGCACCCCTCCCTCGTTCCTTGCTCGCCTTCTTTGTGCTCTTCCCTTGCTCGTTCCCCTTGTGTCTTCCACAGTGTCTTCTCTGTTGCATGAGATTGTGTCTTGCCTCCCGGCCTTCACCCGGATCTCTGCTTGCGTCTCTCAATGCTCGACCCCTGCTTGGACACGGACATTGTTGGCTCTTTCCAACCCCCTACTGCTTGCCTCCCTGCTTACTGCCTCTTCGCATTGCCCCTTGGATTCGGCGAAAGATTCACACAACACGCACCGACAACAACCCCTGGTAAAACTTATATTGTTAATTCTACACCCCGTCCGCACTCATTCACTTGTTGTAGCATAGACACTCCACACACTCATCAAGGGTTTCAATTAACCTGGTTAACCGCAGTTCTGTCTTGATTTCGCCTCCTTCCCTTTGCGTTCAAGTTGTGAAACAATAATATACATGTGAGAATATCGCGGCGTGCATATAGACTTTAGCCGTCTTGTAAGTCAGGCATAGTCTTATACAATTGAACTTTGACGGATTGTATTTAACGATATTAGTGATTATTTTTCAACATGCGCTTTGAAAGATGCAATTGTGTCAAAGACGACTCGTAGTTACTAGAATTTTTCTACGATATAAAGGCTACAGATGGTTGATGGCCCTCTGCTAACTTACGAGAGAAAAACATACATACAGTCTTGTAGGTATTAAGGTGTGAACAGGATTCATTGAGCCAGTGATATACCCAGAGCCAGAGCTGCTGATAGTTTTGTTGCAGCTTTTTGTTTTGATGTACCTTGGACATATAGAGCACTGTATCATCAGCATATCATTTCAAATGAACACCTGGGCAGACTGCAGGTAAGTCGTTTCCATAGAGCAGGGGTAGGGAACCTATGGCTCTAGAGCCAGATGTGGCTCTTTTGATGACTGCATCTGGCTCTCAGATAAATCTTAGCTGACATTGCTTAACACAATAAGTAATGAATAATTTTACTGGTAATCACAGTGTTAAAAATAACGTTCAAAACATAAATCATTCTCATGCATTTTAATCCATCCATCCATTTCCTACCACACCTGTTCAAGAAGTCGCATTATTGGTAAGAAGTATTTGATTTATTTTTGGTTAGCTTCAGAATAAAAATTTTATTAAAAATAATAAGACACTTATTGTACTCTAAAAATGTTGTTAATAATTATAATCGCATGCATTTAATTGTATTCAGTGTTAAAAAATATGATATGGCTCTCACGGAAATACATTTTAAAATCTTTGGCTTTCATGGCTCGCTCAGCCAAAAAGGTTCCCGACCCCTGACATAGAGACTGAACAGATTTGGGCCCAAGACAGAGCCTTGGGGTACCCCTGTTGAACAGCTAAGGTAAATTGACTCTGAGTTTCTGATCTGAACAGTCTGTTTTGTATTTGACAAGTGTGATCTCATCCAGCAGAGTGCATCATCAGAGAAATTATTCCTGCTAAATTGCAACTAGTGATTGGATACTCACTTTGGAGTGACAAGAGAGTATCCAATCACAGTCTCGTTAACATCAGGCTACTTAGAGAGGCTACTGTCAGCAACTTGTGATCTGATTGGCTACCGCAACTGTCTGTCTATCACGGACCGAGCGCACATAAATATGCATTTATGTGTGCGCTGTGCGGGGCGCATCTTTGGGAGCGCGTCAGGCGCGTGTCAGTCTGGCTGCAGCAAGCAGCTGCAATCAATCGCCAGCAATCAGCCCACCTGACACTGATTAGAGGACCTGCCTTCATAAGCCTGCACAACCTGCTATCCCGCGCCAGAACGTAGTCATCTGTTCCCATACAGTAAGCCGACTAGTCAAGCTCTATTCGCGCTCTTTGTTCTCTGTGTTTACAACCCCCGTCGTGTTCATTGTCTCGTGTCCTCCTTGTCGTCCTTACAGCCGGCCCTCGTTCCCATGTTACGAGCTGCGTGTCTTGTCTTCCCGCTTCCCTTCTTTCTCCCTGGCTGCCTCTTGGATCTCGACATCCCGCCTGGACACAGACCTCTGACGCCTCGCTATCGCCCCGACTACCTGCCTGTCTCACGTACCTTCCAGCCTGTTTTTGTCCTATGGGACTTCTGCCTCTTGATCAATACTCCGGTAACACACAATAGCTAACTCACACACGTAGTCGCACACACACACACACACACACACGTTTTGGATTTATTACGCGTTTCATTGTATTATTTATATATATTGTGTATATATATAAATAATTAGAGCTAAAACAACATCCCTCCTGTCTGTGCCGTCTCTTCCTCCTGTACACACAGCACTATCAACTCTATGTGTTCTCAAGATCATCCGCTAACGGTCCCGGTGAGTATTCAATCCATCCATCCATCCATCCATTTTCGACCGCTTGTCCCTTTTTGGGGTCGCGGGGGGTCGCTGGAGCCTATCCCAGCTGCATTCGGGCGGAAGGCAGGGTACACCCTGGACAAGTTGCCACCTCATCGCAGTGCGAGTATCCAATCACAGGACGCGTAAATGTCCCGTTCAAAGCGAGGCCATTTAGAAGGCCTTACAGACAACAAGTCCTGATCTGATTGGCTATCGTGTTTATCTATCAACTGTATGTGCCTGTTCACTTACATTGCACAGGCATTGTTGATTCTGAAGGCCTCTGGCAGATTTGGTACAGCATGGCAACATAAGCTAGCTGAATTCTGATTGGATAAAAACTCTGAACAAAAAACAACAGCAATGGAAGGAGCTTAATATGACATGAAGAAAATATCCATCCATCCATTTTCTACCGCTTATTCCCTTTTGGGGTCGCGGGGGACGCTGGCGCCTATCTCAGCTACAATCGGGCGGAAGGCGGTGTACACCCTGGACAAGTCGCCAATTTATCGCAGGGCCAACACAGATAGACAGACAATGAAGAAAATATGAATACTTTTACATATTTAGAGAAAGTAAATTACTTCTATCTTTAATTATGATTATGATTTTTGGTTATGTTAGGCCAGCAGAGAAGGCTTTGTTGGCCCTGACGGCAAACCACTGTCACAAGTGAATCACAAGTGAATCATAACTGAATTATAAGTGAATCATAAGTGAATCACAAGTCAATTATAAGTGAATCACAAGTGATTCACAAGTGAATCATAAATGAATCACACGTGATTCACAAGTGAATCATAAATGAATCACAAGTGATTCACAAGTGAATCATAAATGAATCATAGGTGAATCCTAACAGAATTATAAGTGAATAATAAGTGAATCAAAATTGAATCATAACTGAATAATAAGTGAATCATAAGTGAATCATAACTGAATTATAAGTTAATCACACTTGAAACACAGGACAATCACAAGTGAATCACAAATGAATCACAAGTGAATCATAACTGAATCACAATTGAATCATAACTGTGATTGAGAAGTGGATCAAAAGTGAATCACAAGTGATTGAGAAGTGAATCCCAAGTGAATCCCAAGTGAATCACAATTGAATCATAACTGAATCTCACGTGATCGAGAAGTGAATCAAAAGTGAATCACAAGTGATTGAGAAGTGAATCCCAATTGAATCACAAGTGAATCATAACTGAATTAAAAGTGATTCATAAGTGAATCACAAGTGGATCATAACTGAATCACCAATGAATCATAAGTGAATCATAAGTGAATCACAGGTGAATCATAACAGAATTATAAGTGAATCATAAATGAATCACAAGTGGGTCATAAATTAATTATAAGTGAATCACAAGTGAATCCCAAGTGAATCACAGTTGAATCATAACTGAATCACACGTGATCGAGAAGTGAATCAAAAGTGAATCACAAGTGATTTAAAAGTGAATCATACCTGAATTAGAAGTGAATCATAAGGGAATCACAAGTGAATCATAACTGAATTAAAAGCGATTCATAAGTGAATCACAAGTGGATCATAACTGAATCACCAAATGAATCATAAGTGAATCATAAGTGAATCACACGTAAATTAAAAGTGAATCTCAAGTGAATCTCAAGTGAATCATAACAGAATTATAAGTGAATCACAAGTGAATCACTGGTGAATTATAAGTGAATCACAAGGGAATCATTACTGAGTCACAAGTGATTGATAGGTGACTCAAAAGTGAATTCCGAGTGTCCGTGTGACAAATAAGAAGTTGTGCTTACAGTTTTGGAGTTCCTGGAGGTGGGGTCTTGGACATAGTGGGTGGTCTGGCCGCTCCTCTGCACCTCGCAGCTCTGTTTGCCCACAGACTCCCGGTCCTTCTTGGAGCCCACGCAGCCCATGATGGCGGCACCTGTCAATCATACATATGTCACTAGGTGTTAAGTCGCCAAATAGGCAGGGTTTCTGAAAGGGTCCCACTACAGAGGGGCCCGGAGCACACTCCCAATTATTCATCTTTGTTTGTATCATATTCAATAATCATGTCCAACATACCGGTATTACAGTTCAACAACTTTGTTAATCATAATGATTTGTATCAAGTCAGACAGACTGCAAAAATAAATACGTATTAAATATTCTGCAAAAGGGACTCATAAATAAAATTGATAAATCGCAATGAATTGATAATGAATAATAATACCATACATATATGTATCTTAAATCAATTGTAAACACAATTCAAACATTCAAATATAGTAAAGTAGTATCTTTTTGCACTTATTTGAATGTGTCATCATTATTATAGTATTTGATTCATTCTGCTATGTTAAAGTGTCCTATTATTTTATTAATGTGTTTATTTTTAATTGTGAATTATTTATTGGCCACCGATGCTTATTTTGAAATGTTCTATATGAATAATTAAACTGAAAATGATTACAATTAAAGTGCAAATGAAAATACAGCGTTCCCACTTCAGTCATATTTTTTGCGCTTGAGAAACTTCTCTGTGACTTTAGCTCCGGACTTCTTCTGTTTGTTTGATATTGTCATTACTGCCACAAGTGGTGGAAAAGTGTATTACAACTGAGTGCCGCTTTTTGGGGGTTCCTCTTGTGCGCCAACAATGACGAATGCTGCTGTGATAAGTGCACAAGTTAAGTGTGCAAAGAAACCGCACTCAATAACTGCACAAGTTAAATGCACTTACTAAGTGCACAATTGAAGTGCACTTAAGTACACACATTAAATCCATTTGGAACGTGTCATGCACAAGGGGCGGCATAGCTCGGTTGGTAGGGTGGCCGTGCCAGCAACTTGAGGGTTCCAGGTTTGATTCCCGCTTTCGCCAACCTAGTCACTGACGTTGTGTCCTTGGGCAAGACATTTTAGCCACCTGCTCGCAGTGCCACCAACACTGGTTTAAATGTAACTTAGATATTGGGTTTCACTATGTAAAAGCGCTTTGAGTCACTAGAGATAAGAGCTATATAAATATATAATTCACAATTCACACAAAAAAAGTTCAGTGTGCAAATTAAGTGTACTTGTAAGTACAAACATTGAGTGCAAATAATAATTGCAAAATTTAGGGAAACTTCTTAAGTGCACAAGTTAAGTTTGCAAAAACGACTTAGTATACGATATAAGTGCACTTAAGTACATATATCAAGTGAACAAGTTTAGTGTGCAAATAAGTGAACTTAAGTGCACAAATTTTGTGCACCTAAGTTCACACATGAAGTGCACAAACTAGAGTGCAAAATAAGTGCACTCAGAAAGTGCACTATTTAAGTGCACTTAAGTACAGACAGTAAGGTTACATGTTAAGTGCAAAAAATAAGTGCACTTACTATGTGCAACATTTAAGTGAACTTAAGTACACACAATAAGTACACAATTTAAGTGCACAGGTTAAGTACGCAAAATAGGTGCACTTACCAAGTGCACAATTTAAGTACACACAGAAAGTGCACTTGGTCAGTGCACAAATGAATATTACAAAATAAGTGCACTTACTAAGTTCACAATTTAAGTGTACCTAAGTACACACAATAAGTACACGTGTTAATTGCACAAGTTAAGCAAAAACAATGCTCTTACTAAGTGCTCAATTTAAGTGCAAATATGTAAACACGTACAGTGTGCAAAATAAGTGAACTTACTGAGTGCATGAAAGAAGTGCACTTAAAAAGTGCACAATTTAAGTGTATATCAGTACACACCAAAAGTACACATGTTAAATGCACAAGTTAAGTGCGCAAGAAGGGTGCTCTGACTATGTGCTCAATTTAAGTGCACATAGATACACACTTTAAGGGCAGAAGTTAAGTGAGCAAAATAAGTTACTTTGTGTGCGAAAAAAATGCACTAACCAAGTGCAAATTGTAATTGTGCTTAAGTACACACATTAACTGCGATGAGGTGGCAACTTGTCCAGGGTGTACCCCGCCTTCGCCAGATTGTAGCTGAGATAGACACCAGCGCCCCCTGCGACTCCAAAGGGAATAAGCGGTAGAAATGGATGGATACACACATTAAGTGCACATATTACATGCACTTAAAAATGTCCAACGTTCTACGGGAGAAAATCAGGCTACATTCTGGACTGGACTGTCAGAACACCATTTTAGTTCAAAACAACAAAATAATCTAAATCAAAGTCCATAGTGGACAAACAGATGCTGAAAAGTCCTTTAAGGCAATGTGAATGCAACAAAAATTAAGTAAACCAAAACATTTTCAAATGGACTCTAAGGAGTTCACTTCTGGACTGGACTGTAAGACTGCCTTTTCAGTCCAAAATAATCTAAACCACCATTTGAGTACAACATAATCTAAATAAAAGTAATTCGTAGACCAAAAGATGCTGTAGATTTCTGTCAAATTTGGCTTAACTAAATGACTAAATTCTAGACTGCACTGTCAAAAGAACATTTTAGGACAAAATAATCTTAATCAAAGTTTTTTTACACAAAAATATGATAAACAGTCCTGTCAAGTTCAACTTGACTAAATAATATTCAAAAGAAGTCTAAGGGAGAGATGGGCACTAAATTCTAGGAGTTAACTTCTGGACTGGACTGTCAGACGGATTTTTTGTACAAAATATATATATATATATATATATATATATATATATATATATATATATATATATATATATATATATATATATAAATAAATATATATATATATAGGTAGTATATATATATATATATATATATATATATATATATATATATATATATATACATGTATGTATTCTAGGCGCAAAGTTGAAAAGCCAGCATCTGTGATGGCATGGGGGTGTATTAGTGCCCAAGGCATGGGTAACTTACACATCTGTGAAGGCACCATTAATGCTGAAAGGTACATACAAGTTTTGGAGCAACATATGTTGCCATCCAAGCAACGTTATCATGGACGCCCCTGCTTATTTCAGCAAGACAATGGCAAGCCACGTGTTACAACATCGGGGCTTCATAGGAAATGAGTGCGGGTACTGGACTGGCCTGCCTGTAGTCCAGACCTGTCTCCCATTGATAATGTGTGGCGAAATATGAAGCCTAAAATAGCACAACGGAGACTCCGGACTGCTAAACAACTTAAGCTGTAAAAATGTGTCTCCTCAGTTCCCAAACGTTTACTGAGTGTTGTTAAAAGGAACGGCCATGTGACACAGTGGTAAAAATGCTCCTGTAACAACTTTTTTGTAATGTGTTGCTGCCATTAAATTCTAAGTTAAAGATTTTTTGCAAAAAAAAGTTTCTCAGTGTAAACATTAAATATCTTGTCTTTGCAGTCTATTCAATTAAATATAGGTTTGAAAGGATTTGGAAATCATTGTATTCTGTTTTTATTTAACATTTAAACAACATGCCAACTTCACTGTCTTTGGATTTTGTGTGTCTACATATACAGTATATATATATATATGTATATATGTAGCTGAGATTGGCGCCAGCGCCCCCCGCGACCCCGAAAGGGAATAAGCGGTAGAAAATGGATGGATGGATATATATATATATATATATATGATATTGCGAGGACAAATATGCCGCATGACGTCCATCAACAGTCAACTGACTCAGCATATCATATCTGGAATGCTGGCGTTCAATGACTGCATTTGTTTACTTTCCACCCTGTAAGCCACACTTATTTGCACATGCATGCTATCTGCCGGCGACTAGATGGGAGGCGGAGAAAGGAAGGCCGTTGTCTTCGGGGGAATTCCCAAAGAAGCAGAGAACAATCTGCCAACACGGGGATAAAAAAGACATCGAACCAAGTAAAATGGCGCTTGTTGTTTTGTTGACAATTAGTTGTTTTGTCGTGTAATTAGTTACTAGTAAACACAAGTTACTAACAACTTCATACTAATATCCTTCAACGGCACGATTAAGATAAAAAGTCACATGACCCGGCCGACTATATATTTACATTACAAACATTATAATATATACTTTTTGTATCTTTTTGTAAGTTTTCAATCCTTGAAAAATATAGTATGTATTTAAAAGTAAATAATGTAAATCTAATAACATATAAAGTATACATATAATATATAGTTTAAATTATATGTATGTATATGAATATATGTAATATATATATATACACACATATATATATATATATATATATATATATATATATACATATATATATATATATATACATATATATTTATATATATATATATATATATATATATTTATATATATATATATATATATCCATACCACTTGTATGGATTATATATATATATATATATATATATATATATATATATATATATATATATATATATATATATATATATATATATATATATATATATATATATATATATATATATATCAGTATTTTATCAGTATTTATTGCCACCTTTCCCAACTTCTTTGTCACGTGTTGCTGGCATCAAATTGTAAAGTCAATGATTATTTGCAAAAAAATAAATGTTTATCAGTTTGAACATCAAATATGTTGTCTTTGTAGCATATTCAACTGAATATGGGTTGAAAAGGATTTGCAAATAATTGTATTCCGTTTATATTTACATCTAACACAATTTTCCAACTCATATGGAAACACGGTTTGTACATATATACATATTTATTTACCAGAAGGAGCTTTTCTTACCTGTAACCTGTTTTGAAAAAGTCACATTATTATACTAATTAATACATTGCAAGAATCGGATGAAATGGAGAATGGAACCTGAGGTGCCCAAAGACCCACACTCCTCGTAAGCGTGCTTGAAAGAGTTTGTTTACGTTGGCGAAAGAATGTTTGTGTCCATTTTGTGCCGAGCATAATAAACATTTGCACAAAGCACACCAATATTGCATTTCTTAGGGGTTACTGCGTCTGCCTCATAATTCAAAGGTCCTGAGTAGTCAGGGTTCAATCCCGGGCTCGGTATCTTTCTGTGTGGAGTTTGCATGTTCTCCCCGTGAATGCGTGGGTTCCCTCTGGGTACTCCGGCTTCTTCCCACTTCCAAAGACATGCACCTGGGGATAGGTTGAATGGCAACACTAAATTGGCCCTAGTGTGTGAATGTGAGTGTGAATGTTGTCCGTCTATCTGTGTTGGCCCTGCGATGAGGTGGCGACTTGTCCAGTGTGTACACCGCCTTCTGCCCGATTGTAGCTGAGATAAGCGCCAGCGCCCCCCGCGACCCCAAAGGGAATAAGCTGTAGAAAATGGATGGATGGATGGATGTACTTACTGAATGTGAGAACCTTCTATCGATCTGTGATTAATCGTGATTAATCGTGATTAATCACGTCGGGTAAAACCTTGAGGATTCTTGACAATTTTTATCGGACCGCCATCAGACTGTTGGACCCTATAAAATCTGGAAAATAACAACATGACATAACATGATACACGGTGCAATGTGTGTTTAACATCATAGTATCATTTATTACTGTTTTACCACCGTTTTACTGCCTTTCCCGCTGTTTACTGTCCTATTCGTCAGCATTTTTAACCATATAAAACTACATCTTAAACCTGGTTTATTTTGTTTTATTATAATTTTATGTTTCGATCGGGGTTTGGAAATACAACATAAATTTGTAACGTTCAAATGAAAAATAAATAAAACTACATTTTAATTGGTAGAAAATGTGACTAATCCCAATGTTTATATATATATATATATATATATATATATATATAAACATTGGGATTAGTCACATTTTCTATATATATATATATATATATATATATATATATATATATATATATATATATAAACATTTGGATTAGTCACATTTTCTACCAATTAATATATACATATATATATATATATATATATATATGTGTGAATGTGTGTGTGAATGGGTAAATGTGGAAGTAGTGTCAAAGCGCTTTGAGTACCTTGAAGGTAGAAAAGCGCTATACAAGTACAACCCATTTATCATTTATTTACATATATATATACATATATATATTTGTCAGTTAATTTGACAATATGACATTTAAAATGTTATTAATGCATTAAAGATTGCACTTTCCTTGTCAACATTTTTTTATGATGGCAACAACTCAGTAACAGTTCCTCTTCTCAGGTGTCAAGAACACAGATTAGGATCTACTTTAGAGTAGTCCGTGTACATTTTGTGTTGCAGTGTAGATGACCACCCACTGAAAATGAGTCAACACACATACCTTACTATCGGGCAACACAAGTGGGTCAAGCATGACATGTAGCACAAAGACTACTCTAAACAAAACAGGGTTTACTTTACGGAGTGTTAGAAAGTTATCAAACAGCAGAGGAGCAGCAAAGATGCTAACTTTATGTCCATCAACACAGCAGAGAAAAACATAAAATGTTTGGAAAAAGAAGATTAGTTTTTGTTTAAAAACACAGCCATCTTGATAATGATAATAATAATAATAATAATAATACAAAAAATATATAATTATAATACTTTAATAATATATATAATAATATACATATTATATATATATATATATATATATATATATATATATATATATATATATATATCCATCCATTTCTACCGCTTATTCCCTTTTTGGGGTCGCGGGGGGCGTTGGCGCCTATCTCAGCTACAATCGGGCGGAAGGCGGGGTACACCCTGGACAAGTCGCCACCTCATCGCAGGGCCAACACAGATAGACAGACAACATTCACACTCACATTCACACACTAGGGCCAATTTAGTGTTGCCAATCAACCTATCCCCAGGTGCATGTCTTTGGAAGTGGGAGGAAGCCGGAGTACCCGGAGGGAACCCACGCATTCACGGGGAGAACATGCAAACTCCACACAGAAAGATCCCGAGCCTGGATTTTAACCCAGGACTGCAGGAACTTTTTTTATTGTGAGGCAGACGCACTAACCCCTCTCCCACCGTGAAGCCCTATATATATATATATATACAAAGTATATATTTATATAAATAAATAATAATAATAACATCCATCCATCCATTTTCAACCGCTTATTCTCTTTTGGGGTCGCAGGGGGCGCTGGCGCCTATCTCAGCTACAATCCGGCGGAAGGCGGAGTACACCCTGGACAAGTCGCCACCTCATCGCAGGGCTAACACAGATAGACAGACAACATTTACACTCACATTCACATGATAGGTTGATTGGCGACAATAATAATAATATTATAAATAATAATAGGAATATAAGTAATAATATCCATCCATCCATCCATCCATCCATTTCTACCACTTATTCCCTTTTGGGGTCGCGGGGGGCGCTGGTGCCTATCTCAGCTACAATCGGGCGGAAGGTGGTGTACACCCTGGACAAGTCGCCACCTAATCGCAGCTGCCAACTTATAATAATAATATTAAAACAATAAATAATAATAGTCTTATAAATAATAATGATGATGATAATCATAATAATAATACTATAAATAATAATAGCAATATAAATAATAATATTAAAACAATAAATAATAATAATCTTATAAATAATAATGATGATGATAATAATAATAATAATAATTATAAATATAATAATTATGAGAGTGAAATGGTAAATGGGTTGTACTTGTATAGCGCTTTTCTAACCCTTTTTAAGCAGCCCAAAGCGCTTTGACAGTATTTCCACATTCGCCCATTCACACACACATTCACACACTGATGGTGGGAGCTGCCATGCAAGGCGCTCACCAAGACCCATCAGGGGCAAGGGTGAAGTGTCTTGCCCAAGGACACAACGGATGTGACTAGGATGGTAGAAGGTGGGGATTGAACCAGTAACCCTCAGATTGCTAGCACAGCCACTCTACCAACTTCGCCATGCCATCCCCTTATGTATAATAATAATACAAATAATAATCATAACGATATAAATAATAATAATAGTAAAAATGCTACTAAAAATAATATTGATGCAGTAATGATAATGGCAATAATAATAATAATAATAATAATAATAATATAATTAATAAAATATGTCGCAATATAAATAATAATATTAATACTAATACTACTAATCATAATCATCATAATAATGACAATACTACTACTACTACTACTAATAGGATAGGATAGACTTTATTTATTCCACAATGGGGGAAATATGTTTGTTACAGTGCAGGTTTTTACATACAGTAACAGAAGTAAAGAAACAAAAAGTAATAAATACTATGTATTTCTCACTAACATGTATATATAGAAGAGAAAATATAACAATGAAACAAAAAAATCATTGAGATTGTACTGCACGCGACAAAATAACAATAATAAAAATATAGTCGGGGTCAACAGGTAACTTGAAACTTGAGTCACAGCTTTTCTTCCTGACACTCACCTCCTAAGAGGATAGAAGCAGTCACCAAATATTGTAAGTGTCGAGCAGCTAAAAAAATATATGATATCCTTTTTTTTTTTAAAGACAATTATTTTTGTACTATGAAAACTTAATTAAAAAAATAATTATATATTAATAAATAATTTAGATATTTTTCTGGCATTTTAAACTCACATATAAGCGTGTGTTTTATTCATTTGCAAATAAAATAATCCAAACTCTTCCTGTTACATTACATTGTGTAATATTTTCTTTCCATTCGCAAACGTAAAACATTGCGTGACTTCTATTTGCGACATTTGGGGCAGCGTCAGAAGGAAATCAAATCAAGGTTTCTGCTGTGATGTAATATCGGCTTCTTCTTCTTCTTTTTTTGTTAGTTGCCATTGACAACACACAGAAGAATCTTTTCGAATGAAGAATAATCAAGAATAAATCTTTGGAGGATAAAAGCAGCTGTGAAGTTGTGTTGATACACTTCATGATTCACGTATCATTTGGCCTTTTTTTGTAAAATTGTAAATATTATGACACTAACTTTTGTAAAAAAAAAATATTTGCAATGTGGCAGTAAACGGATGGATGGTTTATACATATATTTGTTGGCCTTTTTTGGGTTATGACTTAATTCTTGTAAAATTTGGACTTTTTGTCCTGTACTATTTTTTGTCAAATTTTTGTGATTTATTTTCTGACCATTCTTAGAAATATTTTTTCTTCTGATATGATTTTTAGTAAAATGTACCTTTTAACTTTTTATTGTAAAACATTTATTTTATTTTTATTGCATGTTATATTATGACATTACTAGGACATTTTTTGTAAAAACGAGGATTTAAATTGACTTTATTTTGGAGTATGATCTACTTCTGTTCAAAGTATTTTCTTATACTATTTTTGTAGCATTAAGACATTTTTGATGACTTTATTTTCTTATAATAATGTGACTACTATTAAAAATATACTTCTTTATCTTTAAGATATTGACATTATATTAGTAAAATGCACCTTTTGTTGTAAAAATATGTGTATTTTTATTTAAAAATTGTGACTTTTTAACGCAAAATTTAGATATATGTTTTAACATGATTTAGTTTTATTATAATTATAATTTTAATTATAATTCTATTATAAATATAATTATAGCTGTTTTTTTACCAGTGTGCCTTTACTAAAAGCTGAATATTTTTCTTCAAATATTATGACATTAGAAAAAAAAGATGATTATTGTACTACTGTATAGCTTCTCTAAATAATATTATTATCCACTCCATTTGTTACTAAAACAATATTTATACGTTGTAATCAGATTATATTAAGAGTAAAAAAAAAGTAATAATATTACAAAATTTGTATGTATTTTTAAAAATTGTATGTATCGTTTTTCAAATTAATCTTTACATGTTTTTTGTTCTTTTGTCCTCGGTCAGCATCAACAGTGACGTCACAGCTGTCTCACACAAATAAAAGTCTCACCGCAGCTTGAAGCGAGTTGTCAAAAGGAAATTCCTGCTTTGTTCA